>NW_027526529.1:300000-568600 GCF_052857255.1 Amblyomma americanum
TTTTTTTATAACAGCGCGAAAAGCATGTATTCGTGCCTAATACAACGAAACAAGCTGTTTTAGACCGAAACGAGTTAAATCTGAACACATCGGTTTTACAAGTGTCTGTGTGATACGTCGAAACTTTTTCTCTTATAACTGCGCGGAAAGCATGTATTCATGCTTAATACAACGAGACAAGCTGTTTTAGACCGAAACGAGTTAAATCTGAACACATCGGTTTTACAAGTGTCTGTGTGATACGACTCAGACCTTTTTCTCCTATAACTGCGCGAAAAGCATGTATTCTTGCTTAACACAACGAAACAAGCTGTTTTAGAACGAAGCGAGCTAGATCTGAAGACATCGGTTTTACAAGTGTCCGTGTGATAGGCTTCAAAACTTTTTCTCCTGTAACTGCGCGAAAAGCATGTATTATTGCTTAAAACAACGAAACAAGCTGTTTTAGACCGAAACGAGTTAAATCAGAACACATCGGTTTTACAAGTGTCTGTGTGATACGAGTCAAAACTTTTTCTCCTGTAACTGCGCGAAAAGCATGTATTCTTGCTTAAAACAACGAAACAACCTGTTTTAGACCGAAAGGAGTTAAATCTGACACATCGGTTTTACAAGTGTCTGTGTGATACGAGTCAAAACTTTTTCTCCAGTAACTGCGCGAAAAGCATGTATTCTTGCTTAAAACAACGAAACAACCTGTGTTAGACCGAAACGAGTTAGATCTGAACACATCGGTTTTACAAGTGTCTGTGTGATACGTCAAAACTTTTTCTCTTATAACAGCGCGAAAAGCATGTATTCGTGCTTAATACAACGAAACAAGCTGTTTTAGACCGAAACGAGTTAAATTGAAGACATCGGTTTTACAAGTGTCTATGTGACGCTCAAAACTTTTTCTCCTGTAACTGCGCGAAAAGCATGTATTCTTGCTTATAACAACGAAACAAGCTGTTTTAGATCGAAACGAGTTAAATCTGAACACATCGGATTTACAAGTGTCTGTGTGATACGAGTCAAAACTTTTTCTCCTGTAACTGCGCGAAAAGCATGTATTCTTGCTTAAAACAACGAAACAACCTGTTTTAGACCGAAACGAGTTAAATCTGAACACATCGGTTTTACAAGTGTCTGTGTGATACGTCGAAACTTTTTCTCTTATAACTGCGCGGAAAGCATGTATTCGTGCTTAATACAACGAGACAAGCTGTTTTAGAACGAAGCGAGCTAGATCTGAAGACATCGGTTTTACAAGTGTCCGTGTGATACGCTTCAAAACTTTTTCTCCTGTAACTGCGCGAAAAGCATGTATTCTTGCTTAAAACAACGAAACAAGCTGTTTTAGACCGAAACGAGTTAAATCTGAACACATCGGTTTTACAAGTGTCTGTGTGATACGAGTCAAAACTTTTTCTCCTGTAACTGCGCGAAAAGCATGTATTCTTGCATAAATCAACGAAACAAGCTGTTTGACCGAAACGAGTTAAATCTGAACACATCGGATTTACAAGTGTCTGTGTGATACGAGTCAAAACTTTTTCTCCTGTAACTGCGCGAAAAGCATGTATTCTTGCTTAAAACAACTAAACAACCTGTTTTAGACCGAAACGAGTTAAATCTGAGCACATCGGTTTTACAAGTGTCTGTGTGATACGAGTCAAAACTTTTTCTCTTATAACTGCGCGGAAAGCATGTATTCGTGCTTAATACAACGAGACAAGCTGTTTTAGACCGAAACGAGTTAAATCTGAACACATCGGTTTTACAAGTGTCTGTGTGATACGACTCAAACCTTTTTTCTTCTATAACTGCGCGAGAAGCATGTATTCTTGCTTAACACAACGAAACAAGCTGTTTTAGAACGAAGCGAGCTAGATCTGAACACATCGGTTTTACAAGTGTCTGTGTGATACGAGTCAAAACTTTTTCTCTTATAACTGCGCGAAAAGCATGTATTCGTGCATATTACAACGAAACAACCTGTTTTAGACAGAAACGAGCTAAATCTGAAGACATCGGTTTTACAAGTGTCTGTGTGATACGACTAAAAACTTTTTTCTCCTATAACTGCGCGAAAAGCATGTATTCTTGCTTAACACAACGAAACAAGCTGTTTTAGACCGAAACGAGTTAAATCTGAACACATCGGTATTACAAGTGTCTGTGTGATACGAGTCAAAACCTTTTCTCTTATAACTGCGCGAAAAGCATGTATTCGTGCTTAATACAACGAAACAAGTTAAATCTGAACACATCGGATTTACAAGTGTCTGTGTGATACGTCAAAACTTTTTCTCCTGTAACTGCGCGAAAAGCATGTATTCTTGCTTAAAACAACGAAACAACCTGTTTTAGACCGAAACGAGTTAAATCTGAACACATCGGTTTTACAAGTGTGTGTGATACGAGTCAAAACTTTTTTTCTTATAACAGCGCGAAAAGCGTGTATTCGCGACTAATACAACGAAACAAGCTGTTTTAGACCGAAACGAGTTAAATCTGAACACATCGGTTTTACAAGTGTCTGTGTGATACGACTCAAACCTTTTTTCTCCTATAACTGCGCGAAAAGCTTGTATTCTTGCTTAACACAACAAAACAAGCTGTTTTAGAACGAAGCGAGCTAGATCTGAAGACATCGGTTTTACAATTGTCCGTGTGATAGGCTTCAAAACTTTTTCTCCTGTAACTGCGCGAAAAGCATGTATTCTTGCTTAAAACAACGAAACAACCTGTTTTAGACCGAAACGAGTTAAATCTGAACACATCGGTTTTACAAGTGTCTGTGATACGAGTCAAAACTTTTTCTCCTGTAACTGCGCGAAAAGCATGTATTCTTGCTTAACACAACGAAACAGTCTGTTTTAGACCGAAACGAGTTAAATCTGACACATCGGTTTTACAAGTGTCTGTGTGATACGAGTCAAAACTTTTTCTCCTGTAACTGCGCGAAAAGCATGTATTCTTGCTTAAAACAACGAAACAACCTGTTTTAGACCGAAACGAGTTAGATCTGAACACATCGGTTTTACAAGTGTCTGTGTGATACGTCAAAACTTTTTCTCTTATAACAGCGCGAAAAGCATGTATTCGTGCTTAATACAACGAAACAAGCTGTTTTAGACCGAAACGAGTTAAATTGAAGACATCGGTTTTACAAGTGTCTATGTGACGCTCAAAACTTTTTCTCCTGTAACTGCGCGAAAAGCATGTATTCTTGCTTATAACAACGAAACAAGCTGTTTTAGATCGAAACGAGTTAAATCTGAACACATCGGATTTACAAGTGTCTGTGTGATACGAGTCAAAACTTTTTCTCCTGTAACTGCGCGAAAAGCATGTATTCTTGCTTAAAACAACGAAACAACCTGTTTTAGACCGAAACGAGTTAAATCTGAACACATCGGTTTTACAAGTGTCTGTGTGATACGTCGAAACTTTTTCTCTTATAACTGCGCGGAAGGCATGTATTCGTGCTTAATACAACGAGACAAGCTGTTTTAGAACGAAGCGAGCTAGATCTGAAGACATCGGTTTTACAAGTGTCCGTGTGATACGCTTCAAAACTTTTTCTCCTGTAACTGCGCGAAAAGCATGTATTCTTGCTTAAAACAACGAAACAAGCTGTTTTAGACCGAAACGAGTTAAATCTGAACACATCGGTTTTACAAGTGTCTGTGTGATACGAGTCAAAACTTTTTCTCCTGTAACTGCGCGAAAAGCATGTATTCTTGCTTAAATCAACGAAACAAGCTGTTTGACCGAAACGAGTTAAATCTGAACACATCGGATTTACAAGTGTCTGTGTGATACGAGTCAAAACTTTTTCTCCTGTAACTGCGCGAAAAGCATGTATTCTTGCTTAAAACAACTAAACAACCTGTTTTAGACCGAAACGAGTTAAATCTGAACACATCGGTTTTACAAGTGTCTGTGTGATACGAGTCAAAACTTTTTCTCTTATAACGGCGCGAAAAGCATGTATTCGTGCTTAATACAACGAAACAAGCTGTTTTAGACCGACACGAGCTAAATCTGAAGACATCGGTTTTACAAGTGGCCATGTGATACGCGTCAAAACTTTTTCTCCTGTAACTGCGCGAAAAGCATGTATTCTTGCCTAAAACAACGAAACAAGCTGTTTTAGACCGAAACGAGTAAATCTGAACGCATCGGTTTTACAAGTGTCTGTGTGATACGAGTCAAAACTTTTTCTCCTGTAACGGCGCGAAAAGCATGTATTCTTGCCTAAAACAACGAAACAAGTTGTTTTAGACCGAAATGAGTTAAATCTGAACACATCGGTTTTACAAGTGTCTGTGTGATACGAGTCAAAACGTTTTCTCCTGTAACTGCGCGAAAAGCATGTATTCTTGCTTAAAACAACGAAACAAGCTGTTTTAGACCGAAACGAGTTAAATCTGAACACATCGGGTTTACAAGTGTCTGTGTGATACGAGTCAAAACTTTTTTTTTTATAACAGCGCGAAAAGCATGTATTCGTGCCTAATACAACGAAACAAGCTGTTTTAGACCGAAACGAGTTAAATCTGAACACATCGGTTTTACAAGTGTCTGTGTGATACGTCGAAACTTTTTCTCTTATAACTGCGCGGAAAGCATGTATTCATGCTTAATACAACGAGACAAGCTGTTTTAGACCGAAACGAGTTAAATCTGAACACATCGGTTTTACAAGTGTCTGTGTGATACGACTCAGACCTTTTTCTCCTATAACTGCGCGAAAAGCATGTATTCTTGCTTAACACAACGAAACAAGCTGTTTTAGAACGAAGCGAGCTAGATCTGAAGACATCGGTTTTACAAGTGTCCGTGTGATAGGCTTCAAAACTTTTTCTCCTGTAACTGCGCGAAAAGCATGTATTATTGCTTAAAACAACGAAACAAGCTGTTTTAGACCGAAACGAGTTAAATCAGAACACATCGGTTTTACAAGTGTCTGTGTGATACGAGTCAAAACTTTTTCTCCTGTAACTGCGCGAAAAGCATGTATTCTTGCTTAAAACAACGAAACAACCTGTTTTAGACCGAAAGGAGTTAAATCTGACACATCGGTTTTACAAGTGTCTGTGTGATACGAGTCAAAACTTTTTCTCCTGTAACTGCGCGAAAAGCATGTATTCTTGCTTAAAACAACGAAACAACCTGTTTTAGACCGAAACGAGTTAGATCTGAACACATCGGTTTTACAAGTGTCTGTGTGATACGTCAAAACTTTTTCTCTTATAACAGCGCGAAAAGCATGTATTCGTGCTTAATACAACGAAACAAGCTGTTTTAGACCGAAACGAGTTAGATCTGAACACATCGGTTTTACAAGTGTCTGTGTGATACGTCAAAACTTTTTCTCTTATAACAGCGCGAAAAGCATGTATTCGTGCTTAATACAACGAAACAAGCTGTTTTAGACCGAAACGAGTTAAATTGAAGACATCGGTTTTACAAGTGTCTATGTGACGCTCAAAACTTTTTCTCCTGTAACTGCGCGAAAAGCATGTATTCTTGCTTATAACAACGAAACAAGCTGTTTTAGATCGAAACGAGTTAAATCTGAACACATCGGATTTACAAGTGTCTGTGTGATACGAGTCAAAACTTTTTCTCCTGTAACTGCGCGAAAAGCATGTATTCTTGCTTAAAACAACGAAACAACCTGTTTTAGACCGAAACGAGTTAAATCTGAACACATCGGTTTTACAAGTGTCTGTGTGATACGTCGAAACTTTTTCTCTTATAACTGCGCGGAAAGCATGTATTCGTGCTTAATACAACGAGACAAGCTGTTTTAGAACGAAGCGAGCTAGATCTGAAGACATCGGTTTTACAAGTGTCCGTGTGATACGCTTCAAAACTTTTTCTCCTGTAACTGCGCGAAAAGCATGTATTCTTGCTTAAAACAACGAAACAAGCTGTTTTAGACCGAAACGAGTTAAATCTGAACACATCGGTTTTACAAGTGTCTGTGTGATACGAGTCAAAACTTTTTCTCCTGTAACTGCGCGAAAAGCATGTATTCTTGCTTAAATCAACGAAACAAGCTGTTTGACCGAAACGAGTTAAATCTGAACACATCGGATTTACAAGTGTCTGTGTGATACGAGTCAAAACTTTTTCTCCTGTAACTGAGCGAAAAGCATGTATTCTTGCTTAAAACAACTAAACAACCTGTTTTAGACCGAAACGAGTTAAATCTGAACACATCGGTTTTACAAGTGTCTGTGTGATACGAGTCAAAACTTTTTCTCTTATAACTGCGCGGAAAGCATGTATTCGTGCTTAATACAACGAGACAAGCTGTTTTAGACCGAAACGAGTTAAATCTGAACACATCGGTTTTACAAGTGTCTGTGTGATACGACTCAAACCTTTTTTCTCCTATAACTGCGCGAGAAGCATGTATTCTTGCTTAACACAACGAAACAAGCTGTTTTAGAACGAAGCGAGCTAGATCTGAACACATCGGTTTTACAAGTGTCTGTGTGATACGAGTCAAAACTTTTTCTCTTATAACTGCGCGAAAAGCATGTATTCGTGCATATTACAACGAAACAACCTGTTTTAGACAGAAACGAGCTAAATCTGAAGACATCGGTTTTACAAGTGTCTGTGTGATACGACTAAAAACTTTTTTCTCCTATAACTGCGCGAAAAGCATGTATTCTTGCTTAACACAACGAAACAAGCTGTTTTAGACCGAAACGAGTTAAATCTGAACACATCGGTATTACAAGTGTCTGTGTGATACGAGTCAAAACCTTTTCTCTTATAACTGCGCGAAAAGCATGTATTCGTGCTTAATACAACGAAACAAGTTAAATCTGAACACATCGGATTTACAAGTGTCTGTGTGATACGTCAAAACTTTTTCTCCTGTAACTGCGCGAAAAGCATGTATTCTTGCTTAAAACAACGAAACAACCTGTTTTAGACCGAAACGAGTTAAATCTGAACACATCGGTTTTACAAGTGTGTGTGATACGAGTCAAAACTTTTTTTCTTATAACAGCGCGAAAAGCGTGTATTCGCGACTAATACAACGAAACAAGCTGTTTTAGACCGAAACGAGTTAAATCTGAACACATCGGTTTTACAAGTGTCTGTGTGATACGACTCAAACCTTTTTTCTCCTATAACTGCGCGAAAAGCTTGTATTCTTGCTTAACACAACAAAACAAGCTGTTTTAGAACGAAGCGAGCTAGATCTGAAGACATCGGTTTTACAATTGTCCGTGTGATAGGCTTCAAAACTTTTTCTCCTGTAACTGCGCGAAAAGCATGTATTCTTGCTTAAAACAACGAAACAACCTGTTTTAGACCGAAACGAGTTAAATCTGAACACATCGGTTTTACAAGTGTCTGTGATACGAGTCAAAACTTTTTCTCCTGTAACTGCGCGAAAAGCATGTATTCTTGCTTAACACAACGAAACAGTCTGTTTTAGACCGAAACGAGTTAAATCTGACACATCGGTTTTACAAGTGTCTGTGTGATACGAGTCAAAACTTTTTCTCCTGTAACTGCGCGAAAAGCATGTATTCTTGCTTAAAACAACGAAACAACCTGTTTTAGACCGAAACGAGTTAGATCTGAACACATCGGTTTTACAAGTGTCTGTGTGATACGTCAAAACTTTTTCTCTTATAACAGCGCGAAAAGCATGTATTCGTGCTTAATACAACGAAACAAGCTGTTTTAGACCGAAACGAGTTAAATTGAAGACATCGGTTTTACAAGTGTCTATGTGACGCTCAAAACTTTTTCTCCTGTAACTGCGCGAAAAGCATGTATTCTTGCTTATAACAACGAAACAAGCTGTTTTAGATCGAAACGAGTTAAATCTGAACACATCGGATTTACAAGTGTCTGTGTGATACGAGTCAAAACTTTTTCTCCTGTAACTGCGCGAAAAGCATGTATTCTTGCTTAAAACAACGAAACAACCTGTTTTAGACCGAAACGAGTTAAATCTGAACACATCGGTTTTACAAGTGTCTGTGTGATACGTCGAAACTTTTTCTCTTATAACTGCGCGGAAAGCATGTATTCGTGCTTAATACAACGAGACAAGCTGTTTTAGAACGAAGCGAGCTAGATCTGAAGACATCGGTTTTACAAGTGTCCGTGTGATACGCTTCAAAACTTTTTCTCCTGTAACTGCGCGAAAAGCATGTATTCTTGCTTAAAACAACGAAACAAGCTGTTTTAGACCGAAACGAGTTAAATCTGAACACATCGGTTTTACAAGTGTCTGTGTGATACGAGTCAAAACTTTTTCTCCTGTAACTGCGCGAAAAGCATGTATTCTTGCCTAAATCAACGAAACAAGCTGTTTGACCGAAACGAGTTAAATCTGAACACATCGGATTTACAAGTGTCTGTGTGATACGAGTCAAAACTTTTTCTCCTGTAACTGCGCGAAAAGCATGTATTCTTGCTTAAAACAACTAAACAACCTGTTTTAGACCGAAACGAGTTAAATCTGAACACATCGGTTTTACAAGTGTCTGTGTGATACGAGTCAAAACTTTTTCTCTTATAACGGCGCGAAAAGCATGTATTCGTGCTTAATACAACGAAACAAGCTGTTTTAGACCGACACGAGCTAAATCTGAAGACATCGGTTTTACAAGTGGCCATGTGATACGCGTCAAAACTTTTTCTCCTGTAACTGCGCGAAAAGCATGTATTCTTGCCTAAAACAACGAAACAAGCTGTTTTAGACCGAAACGAGTAAATCTGAACGCATCGGTTTTACAAGTGTCTGTGTGATACGAGTCAAAACTTTTTCTCCTGTAACGGCGCGAAAAGCATGTATTCTTGCCTAAAACAACGAAACAAGTTGTTTTAGACCGAAATGAGTTAAATCTGAACACATCGGTTTTACAAGTGTCTGTGTGATACGAGTCAAAACGTTTTCTCCTGTAACTGCGCGAAAAGCATGTATTCTTGCTTAAAACAACGAAACAAGCTGTTTTAGACCGAAACGAGTTAAATCTGAACACATCGGGTTTACAAGTGTCTGTGTGATACGAGTCAAAACTTTTTTTTTTATAACAGCGCGAAAAGCATGTATTCGTGCCTAATACAACGAAACAAGCTGTTTTAGACCGAAACGAGTTAAATCTGAACACATCGGTTTTACAAGTGTCTGTGTGATACGTCGAAACTTTTTCTCTTATAACTGCGCGGAAAGCATGTATTCATGCTTAATACAACGAGACAAGCTGTTTTAGACCGAAACGAGTTAAATCTGAACACATCGGTTTTACAAGTGTCTGTGTGATACGACTCAGACCTTTTTCTCCTATAACTGCGCGAAAAGCATGTATTCTTGCTTAACACAACGAAACAAGCTGTTTTAGAACGAAGCGAGCTAGATCTGAAGACATCGGTTTTACAAGTGTCCGTGTGATAGGCTTCAAAACTTTTTCTCCTGTAACTGCGCGAAAAGCATGTATTATTGCTTAAAACAACGAAACAAGCTGTTTTAGACCGAAACGAGTTAAATCAGAACACATCGGTTTTACAAGTGTCTGTGTGATACGAGTCAAAACTTTTTCTCCTGTAACTGCGCGAAAAGCATGTATTCTTGCTTAAAACAACGAAACAACCTGTTTTAGACCGAAAGGAGTTAAATCTGACACATCGGTTTTACAAGTGTCTGTGTGATACGAGTCAAAACTTTTTCTCCTGTAACTGCGCGAAAAGCATGTATTCTTGCTTAAAACAACGAAACAACCTGTTTTAGACCGAAACGAGTTAGATCTGAACACATCGGTTTTACAAGTGTCTGTGTGATACGCTCAAAACTTTTTCTCTTATAACAGCGCGAAAAGCATGTATTCGTGCTTAATACAACGAAACAAGCTGTTTTAGACCGAAACGAGTTAAATTGAAGACATCGGTTTTACAAGTGTCTATGTGACGCTCAAAACTTTTTCTCCTGTAACTGCGCGAAAAGCATGTATTCTTGCTTAAAACAACGAAACAACCTGTTTTAGACCGAAACGAGTTAAATCTGAACACATCGGTTTTACAAGTGTCTGTGTGATACGTCGAAACTTTTTCTCTTATAACTGCGCGGAAAGCATGTATTCGTGCTTAATACAACGAGACAAGCTGTTTTAGAACGAAGCGAGCTAGATCTGAAGACATCGGTTTTACAAGTGTCCGTGTGATACGCTTCAAAACTTTTTCTCCTGTAACTGCGCGAAAAGCATGTATTCTTGCTTAAAACAACGAAACAAGCTGTTTTAGACCGAAACGAGTTAAATCTGAACACATCGGTTTTACAAGTGTCTGTGTGATACGAGTCAAAACTTTTTCTCCTGTAACTGCGCGAAAAGCATGTATTCTTGCTTAAATCAACGAAACAAGCTGTTTGACCGAAACGAGTTAAATCTGAACACATCGGATTTACAAGTGTCTGTGTGATACGAGTCAAAACTTTTTCTCCTGTAACTGCGCGAAAAGCATGTATTCTTGCTTAAAACAACTAAACAACCTGTTTTAGACCGAAACGAGTTAAATCTGAACACATCGGTTTTACAAGTGTCTGTGTGATACGAGTCAAAACTTTTTCTCTTATAACTGCGCGGAAAGCATGTATTCGTGCTTAATACAACGAGACAAGCTGTTTTAGACCGAAACGAGTTAAATCTGAACACATCGGTTTTACAAGTGTCTGTGTGATACGACTCAAACCTTTTTTCTCCTATAACTGCGCGAGAAGCATGTATTCTTGCTTAACACAACGAAACAAGCTGTTTTAGAACGAAGCGAGCTAGATCTGAACACATCGGTTTTACAAGTGTCTGTGTGATACGAGTCAAAACTTTTTCTCTTATAACTGCGCGAAAAGCATGTATTCGTGCATATTACAACGAAACAACCTGTTTTAGACAGAAACGAGCTAAATCTGAAGACATCGGTTTTACAAGTGTCTGTGTGATACGACTAAAAACTTTTTTCTCCTATAACTGCGCGAAAAGCATGTATTCTTGCTTAACACAACGAAACAAGCTGTTTTAGACCGAAACGAGTTAAATCTGAACACATCGGTATTACAAGTGTCTGTGTGATACGAGTCAAAACCTTTTCTCTTATAACTGCGCGAAAAGCATGTATTCGTGCTTAATACAACGAAACAAGTTAAATCTGAACACATCGGATTTACAAGTGTCTGTGTGATACGTCAAAACTTTTTCTCCTGTAACTGCGCGAAAAGCATGTATTCTTGCTTAAAACAACGAAACAACCTGTTTTAGACCGAAACGAGTTAAATCTGAACACATCGGTTTTACAAGTGTGTGTGATACGAGTCAAAACTTTTTTTCTTATAACAGCGCGAAAAGCGTGTATTCGCGACTAATACAACGAAACAAGCTGTTTTAGACCGAAACGAGTTAAATCTGAACACATCGGTTTTACAAGTGTCTGTGTGATACGACTCAAACCTTTTTTCTCCTATAACTGCGCGAAAAGCTTGTATTCTTGCTTAACACAACAAAACAAGCTGTTTTAGAACGAAGCGAGCTAGATCTGAAGACATCGGTTTTACAATTGTCCGTGTGATAGGCTTCAAAACTTTTTCTCCTGTAACTGCGCGAAAAGCATGTATTCTTGCTTAAAACAACGAAACAACCTGTTTTAGACCGAAACGAGTTAAATCTGAACACATCGGTTTTACAAGTGTCTGTGATACGAGTCAAAACTTTTTCTCCTGTAACTGCGCGAAAAGCATGTATTCTTGCTTAACACAACGAAACAGTCTGTTTTAGACCGAAACGAGTTAAATCTGACACATCGGTTTTACAAGTGTCTGTGTGATACGAGTCAAAACTTTTTCTCCTGTAACTGCGCGAAAAGCATGTATTCTTGCTTAAAACAACGAAACAACCTGTTTTAGACCGAAACGAGTTAGATCTGAACACATCGGTTTTACAAGTGTCTGTGTGATACGTCAAAACTTTTTCTCTTATAACAGCGCGAAAAGCATGTATTCGTGCTTAATACAACGAAACAAGCTGTTTTCGACCGAAACGAGTTAAATTGAAGACATCGGTTTTACAAGTGTCTATGTGACGCTCAAAACTTTTTCTCCTGTAACTGCGCGAAAAGCATGTATTCTTGCTTATAACAACGAAACAAGCTGTTTTAGATCGAAACGAGTTAAATCTGAACACATCGGATTTACAAGTGTCTGTGTGATACGAGTCAAAACTTTTTCTCCTGTAACTGCGCGAAAAGCATGTATTCTTGCTTAAAACAACGAAACAACCTGTTTTAGACCGAAACGAGTTAAATCTGAACACATCGGTTTTACAAGTGTCTGTGTGATACGTCGAAACTTTTTCTCTTATAACTGCGCGGAAAGCATGTATTCGTGCTTAATACAACGAGACAAGCTGTTTTAGAACGAAGCGAGCTAGATCTGAAGACATCGGTTTTACAAGTGTCCGTGTGATACGCTTCAAAACTTTTTCTCCTGTAACTGCGCGAAAAGCCTGTATTCTTGCTTAAAACAACGAAACAAGCTGTTTTAGACCGAAACGAGTTAAATCTGAACACATCGGTTTTACAAGTGTCTGTGTGATACGAGTCAAAACTTTTTCTCCTGTAACTGCGCGAAAAGCATGTATTCTTGCTTAAATCAACGAAACAAGCTGTTTGACCGAAACGAGTTAAATCTGAACACATCGGATTTACAAGTGTCTGTGTGATACGAGTCAAAACTTTTTCTCCTGTAACTGCGCGAAAAGCATGTATTCTTGCTTAAAGCAACTAAACAACCTGTTTTAGACCGAAACGAGTTAAATCTGAACACATCGGTTTTACAAGTGTCTGTGTGATACGAGTCAAAACTTTTTCTCTTATAACGGCGCGAAAAGCATGTATTCGTGCTTAATACAACGAAACAAGCTGTTTTAGACCGACACGAGCTAAATCTGAAGACATCGGTTTTACAAGTGGCCATGTGATACGCGTCAAAACTTTTTCTCCTGTAACTGCGCGAAAAGCATGTATTCTTGCCTAAAACAACGAAACAAGCTGTTTTAGACCGAAACGAGTAAATCTGAACGCATCGGTTTTACAAGTGTCTGTGTGATACGAGTCAAAACTTTTTCTCCTGTAACGGCGCGAAAAGCATGTATTCTTGCCTAAAACAACGAAACAAGTTGTTTTAGACCGAAATGAGTTAAATCTGAACACATCGGTTTTACAAGTGTCTGTGTGATACGAGTCAAAACGTTTTCTCCTGTAACTGCGCGAAAAGCATGTATTCTTGCTTAAAACAACGAAACAAGCTGTTTTAGACCGAAACGAGTTAAATCTGAACACATCGGGTTTACAAGCGTCTGTGTGATACGAGTCAAAACTTTTTTTTTTATAACAGCGCGAAAAGCATGTATTCGTGCCTAATACAACGAAACAAGCTGTTTTAGACCGAAACGAGTTAAATCTGAACACATCGGTTTTACAAGTGTCTGTGTGATACGTCGAAACTTTTTCTCTTATAACTGCGCGGAAAGCATGTATTCATGCTTAATACAACGAGACAAGCTGTTTTAGACCGAAACGAGTTAAATCTGAACACATCGGTTTTACAAGTGTCTGTGTGATACGACTCAGACCTTTTTCTCCTATAACTGCGCGAAAAGCATGTATTCTTGCTTAACACAACGAAACAAGCTGTTTTAGAACGAAGCGAGCTAGATCTGAAGACATCGGTTTTACAAGTGTCCGTGTGATAGGCTTCAAAACTTTTTCTCCTGTAACTGCGCGAAAAGCATGTATTATTGCTTAAAACAACGAAACAAGCTGTTTTAGACCGAAACGAGTTAAATCAGAACACATCGGTTTTACAAGTGTCTGTGTGATACGAGTCAAAACTTTTTCTCCTGTAACTGCGCGAAAAGCATGTATTCTTGCTTAAAACAACGAAACAACCTGTTTTAGACCGAAAGGAGTTAAATCTGACACATCGGTTTTACAAGTGTCTGTGTGATACGAGTCAAAACTTTTTCTCCTGTAACTGCGCGAAAAGCATGTATTCTTGCTTAAAACAACGAAACAACCTGTTTTAGACCGAAACGAGTTAGATCTGAACACATCGGTTTTACAAGTGTCTGTGTGATACGTCAAAACTTTTTCTCTTATAACAGCGCGAAAAGCATGTATTCGTGCTTAATACAACGAAACAAGCTGTTTTAGACCGAAACGAGTTAAATTGAAGACATCGGTTTTACAAGTGTCTATGTGACGCTCAAAACTTTTTCTCCTGTAACTGCGCGAAAAGCATGTATTCTTGCTTATAACAACGAAACAAGCTGTTTTAGATCGAAACGAGTTAAATCTGAACACATCGGATTTACAAGTGTCTGTGTGATACGAGTCAAAACTTTTTCTCCTGTAACTGCGCGAAAAGCATGTATTCTTGCTTAAAACAACGAAACAACCTGTTTTAGACCGAAACGAGTTAAATCTGAACACATCGGTTTTACAAGTGTCTGTGTGATACGTCGAAACTTTTTCTCTTATAACTGCGCGGAAAGCATGTATTCGTGCTTAATACAACGAGACAAGCTGTTTTAGAACGAAGCGAGCTAGATCTGAAGACATCGGTTTTACAAGTGTCCGTGTGATACGCTTCAAAACTTTTTCTCCTGTAACTGCGCGAAAAGCATGTATTCTTGCTTAAAACAACGAAACAAGCTGTTTTAGACCGAAACGAGTTAAATCTGAACACATCGGTTTTACAAGTGTCTGTGTGATACGAGTCAAAACTTTTTCTCCTGTAACTGCGCGAAAAGCATGTATTCTTGCTTAAATCAACGAAACAAGCTGTTTGACCGAAACGAGTTAAATCTGAACACATCGGATTTACAAGTGTCTGTGTGATACGAGTCAAAACTTTTTCTCCTGTAACTGCGCGAAAAGCATGTATTCTTGCTTAAAACAACTAAACAACCTGTTTTAGACCGAAACGAGTTAAATCTGAACACATCGGTTTTACAAGTGTCTGTGTGATACGAGTCAAAACTTTTTCTCTTATAACGGCGCGAAAAGCATGTATTCGTGCTTAATACAACGAAACAAGCTGTTTTAGACCGACACGAGCTAAATCTGAAGACATCGGTTTTACAAGTGGCCATGTGATACGCGTCAAAACTTTTTCTCCTGTAACTGCGCGAAAAGCATGTATTCTTGCCTAAAACAACGAAACAAGCTGTTTTAGACCGAAACGAGTAAATCTGAACGCATCGGTTTTACAAGTGTCTGTGTGATACGAGTCAAAACTTTTTCTCCTGCAACGGCGCGAAAAGCATGTATTCTTGCCTAAAACAACGAAACAAGTTGTTTTAGACCGAAATGAGTTAAATCTGAACACATCGGTTTTACAAGTGTCTGTGTGATACGAGTCAAAACGTTTTCTCCTGTAACTGCGCGAAAAGCATGTATTCTTGCTTAAAACAACGAAACAAGCTGTTTTAGACCGAAACGAGTTAAATCTGAACACACCGGGTTTACAAGTGTCTGTGTGATACGAGTCAAAACTTTTTTTTTATAACAGCGCGAAAAGCATGTATTCGTGCCTAATACAACGAAACAAGCTGTTTTAGACCGAAACGAGTTAAATCTGAACACATCGGTTTTACAAGTGTCTGTGTGATACGTCGAAACTTTTTCTCTTATAACTGCGCGGAAAGCATGTATTCATGCTTAATACAACGAGACAAGCTGTTTTAGACCGAAACGAGTTAAATCTGAACACATCGGTTTTACAAGTGTCTGTGTGATACGACTCAGACCTTTTTTCTCCTATAACTGCGCGAAAAGCATGTATTCTTGCTTAACACAACGAAACAAGCTGTTTTAGAACGAAGCGAGCTAGATCTGAAGACATCGGTTTTACAAGTGTCCGTGTGATAGGCTTCAAAACTTTTTCTCCTGTAACTGCGCGAAAAGCATGTATTATTGCTTAAAACAACGAAACAAGCTGTTTTAGACCGAAACGAGTTAAATCAGAACACATCGGTTTTACAAGTGTCTGTGTGATACGAGTCAAAACTTTTTCTCCTGTAACTGCGCGAAAAGCATGTATTCTTGCTTAAAACAACGAAACAACCTGTTTTAGACCGAAAGGAGTTAAATCTGAACACATCGGTTTTACAAGTGTCTGTAATACGAGTCAAAACTTTTTCTCCTGTAACTGCGCGAAAAGCATGTATTCTTGCTTAACACAACGAAACAAGCTGTTTTAGACCGAAACGAGTTAAATCTGAACACATCGGTTTTACAAGTGTCTGTGTGATACGAGTCAAAACTTTTTCTCCTGTAACGGCGCGAAAAGCATGTATTCTTGCTTAAAACAACGAAACAACCTGTTTTAGACCGAAACGAGTTAAATCTGAACACATCGGTTTTACAAGTGTCTGTGTGATACGAGTCAAAACTTTTTCACTTATAACAGCGCGAAAAGCAAGTATTCGTGCTTAATACAACGAAACAAGCTGTTTTAGACCGAAACGAGTTAAATCTGAACACATCGGTTTTACAAGTGTCTGTGTGATACGTCGAAACTTTTCCTCTTATAACTGCGCGGAAAGCATGTATTGGTGCTTAATACAACGAGACAAGCTGTTTTAGACCGAAACGAGTTAAATCTGAACACATCGGTTTTACAAGTGTCTGTGTGATACGACTCAAACCTTTTTTCTCCTATAACTGCGCGAAAAGCATGTATTCTTGCTTAACACAACGAAACAAGCTGTTTTAGAACGAAGCGAGCTAGATCTGAACACAGCGGTTTTACAAGTGTCTGTGTGATACGAGTCAAAACTTTTTCTCTTATAACTGCGCGAAAAGCATGTATTCGTGCATAATACAACGAAACAACCTGTTTTAGACAGAAACGAGCTAAATCTGAAGACATCGGTTTTACAAGTGTCTGTGTGATACGACTAAAAACTTTTTTCTCCTTTAACTGCGCGAAAAGCATGTATTCTTGCTTAACACAACGAAACAAGCTGTTTTAGACCGAAACGAGTTAAATCTGAACACATCGGTATTACAAGTGTCTGTGTGATACGAGTCAAAACTTTTTCTCTTATAACTGCGCGAAAAGCATGTATTCGTGCTTAATACAACGAAACAAGCTGTTTTAGACCGAAACGAGTTAAATCTGAAGACATCGGTTTTACAAGTGTCCATGTGATACGCGTCAAAACTTTTTGTCCTGTAACTGCGCGAAAAGCATGTATTCTTGCTTATAACAACGAAACAAGCTGTTTTAGACCGAAACGAGTTAAATCTGAACACATCGGTTTTACAAGTGTCTGTGTGATACGTCGAAACTTTTTCTCTTATAACTGCGCGGAAAGCATGTATTCATGCTTAATACAACGAGACAAGCTGTTTTAGACCGAAACGAGTTAAATCTGAACACATCGGTTTTACAAGTGTCTGTGTGATACGACTCAGACCTTTTTTCTCCTATAACTGCGCGAAAAGCATGTATTCTTGCTTAACACAACGAAACAAGCTGTTTTAGAACGAAGCGAGCTAGATCTGAAGACATCGGTTTTACAAGTGTCCGTGTGATAGGCTTCAAAACTTTTTCTCCTGTAACTGCGCGAAAAGCATGTATTATTGCTTAAAACAACGAAACAAGCTGTTTTAGACCGAAACGAGTTAAATCAGAACACATCGGTTTTACAAGTGTCTGTGTGATACGAGTCAAAACTTTTTCTCCTGTAACTGCGCGAAAAGCATGTATTCTTGCTTAAAACAACGAAACAACCTGTTTTAGACCGAAAGGAGTTAAATCTGAACACATCGGTTTTACAAGTGTCTGTAATACGAGTCAAAACTTTTTCTCCTGTAACTGCGCGAAAAGCATGTATTCTTGCTTAACACAACGAAACAAGCTGTTTTAGACCGAAACGAGTTAAATCTGAACACATCGGTTTTACAAGTGTCTGTGTGATACGAGTCAAAACTTTTTCTCCTGTAACGGCGCGAAAAGCATGTATTCTTGCTTAAAACAACGAAACAACCTGTTTTAGACCGAAACGAGTTAAATCTGAACACATCGGTTTTACAAGTGTCTGTGTGATACGAGTCAAAACTTTTTCACTTATAACAGCGCGAAAAGCAAGTATTCGTGCTTAATACAACGAAACAAGCTGTTTTAGACCGAAACGAGTTAAATCTGAACACATCGGTTTTACAAGTGTCTGTGTGATACGTCGAAACTTTTCCTCTTATAACTGCGCGGAAAGCATGTATTGGTGCTTAATACAACGAGACAAGCTGTTTTAGACCGAAACGAGTTAAATCTGAACACATCGGTTTTACAAGTGTCTGTGTGATACGACTCAAACCTTTTTTCTCCTATAACTGCGCGAAAAGCATGTATTCTTGCTTAACACAACGAAACAAGCTGTTTTAGAACGAAGCGAGCTAGATCTGAACACAGCGGTTTTACAAGTGTCTGTGTGATACGAGTCAAAACTTTTTCTCTTATAACTGCGCGAAAAGCATGTATTCGTGCATAATACAACGAAACAACCTGTTTTAGACAGAAACGAGCTAAATCTGAAGACATCGGTTTTACAAGTGTCTGTGTGATACGACTAAAAACTTTTTTCTCCTTTAACTGCGCGAAAAGCATGTATTCTTGCTTAACACAACGAAACAAGCTGTTTTAGACCGAAACGAGTTAAATCTGAACACATCGGTATTACAAGTGTCTGTGTGATACGAGTCAAAACTTTTTCTCTTATAACTGCGCGAAAAGCATGTATTCGTGCTTAATACAACGAAACAAGCTGTTTTAGACCGAAACGAGTTAAATCTGAAGACATCGGTTTTACAAGTGTCCATGTGATACGCGTCAAAACTTTTTGTCCTGTAACTGCGCGAAAAGCATGTATTCTTGCTTATAACAACGAAACAAGCTGTTTTAGACCGAAACGAGTTAAATCTGAACACATCGGATTTACAAGTGTCTGTGTGATACGTCAAAACTTTTTCTCCTGTAACTGCGCGAAAAGCATGTATTCTTGCTTAAAACAACGAAACAACCTGTTTTAGACCGAAACGAGTTAAATCTGAACACATCGGTTTTACAAGTGTCTGTGTGATACGTCGAAACTTTTTCTCTTATAACTGCGCGGAAAGCATGTATTCGTGCTTAATACAACGAGACAAGCTGTTTTAGAACGAAGCGAGCTAGATCTGAAGACATCGGTTTTACAAGTGTCCGTGTGATACGCTTCAAAACTTTTTCTCCTGTAACTGCGCGAAAAGCATGTATTCTTGCTTAAAACAACGAAACAAGCTGTTTTAGACCGAAACGAGTTAAATCTGAACACATCGGTTTTACAAGTGTCTGTGTGATACGAGTCAAAACTTTTTCTCCTGTAACTGCGCGAAAAGCATGTATTCTTGCTTAAATCAACGAAACAAGCTGTTTGACCGAAACGAGTTAAATCTGAACACATCGGATTTACAAGTGTCTGTGTGATACGAGTCAAAACTTTTTCTCCTGTAACTGCGCGAAAAGCATGTATTCTTGCTTAAAACAACTAAACAACCTGTTTTAGACCGAAACGAGTTAAATCTGAACACATCGGTTTTACAAGTGTCTGTGTGATACGAGTCAAAACTTTTTCTCTTATAACGGCGCGAAAAGCATGTATTCGTGCTTAATACAACGAAACAAGCTGTTTTAGACCGACACGAGCTAAATCTGAAGACATCGGTTTTACAAGTGGCCATGTGATACGCGTCAAAACTTTTTCTCCTGTAACTGCGCGAAAAGCATGTATTCTTGCCTAAAACAACGAAACAAGCTGTTTTAGACCGAAACGAGTAAATCTGAACGCATCGGTTTTACAAGTGTCTGTGTGATACGAGTCAAAACTTTTTCTCCTGTAACGGCGCGAAAAGCATGTATTCTTGCCTAAAACAACGAAACAAGTTGTTTTAGACCGAAATGAGTTAAATCTGAACACATCGGTTTTACAAGTGTCTGTGTGATACGAGTCAAAACGTTTTCTCCTGTAACTGCGCGAAAAGCATGTATTCTTGCTTAAAACAACGAAACAAGCTGTTTTAGACCGAAACGAGTTAAATCTGAACACACCGGGTTTACAAGTGTCTGTGTGATACGAGTCAAAACTTTTTTCTTATAACAGCGCGAAAAGCATGTATTCGTGCCTAATACAACGAAACAAGCTGTTTTAGACCGAAACGAGTTAAATCTGAACACATCGGTTTTACAAGTGTCTGTGTGATACGTCGAAACTTTTTCTCTTATAACTGCGCGGAAAGCATGTATTCATGCTTAATACAACGAGACAAGCTGTTTTAGACCGAAACGAGTTAAATCTGAACACATCGGTTTTACAAGTGTCTGTGTGATACGACTCAGACCTTTTTTCTCCTATAACTGCGCGAAAAGCATGTATTCTTGCTTAACACAACGAAACAAGCTGTTTTAGAACGAAGCGAGCTAGATCTGAAGACATCGGTTTTACAAGTGTCCGTGTGATAGGCTTCAAAACTTTTTCTCCTGTAACTGCGCGAAAAGCATGTATTATTGCTTAAAACACCGAAACAAGCTGTTTTAGACCGAAACGAGTTAAATCAGAACACATCGGTTTTACAAGTGTCTGTGTGATACGAGTCAAAACTTTTTCTCCTGTAACTGCGCGAAAAGCATGTATTCTTGCTTAAAACAACGAAACAACCTGTTTTAGACCGAAAGGAGTTAAATCTGAACACATCGGTTTTACAAGTGTCTGTAATACGAGTCAAAACTTTTTCTCCTGTAACTGCGCGAAAAGCATGTATTCTTGCTTAACACAACGAAACAAGCTGTTTTAGACCGAAACGAGTTAAATCTGAACACATCGGTTTTACAAGTGTCTGTGTGATACGAGTCAAAACTTTTTCTCCTGTAACGGCGCGAAAAGCATGTATTCTTGCTTAAAACAACGAAACAACCTGTTTTAGACCGAAACGAGTTAAATCTGAACACATCGGTTTTACAAGTGTCTGTGTGATACGAGTCAAAACTTTTTCACTTATAACAGCGCGAAAAGCAAGTATTCGTGCTTAATACAACGAAACAAGCTGTTTTAGACCGAAACGAGTTAAATCTGAACACATCGGTTTTACAAGTGTCTGTGTGATACGTCGAAACTTTTCCTCTTATAACTGCGCGGAAAGCATGTATTGGTGCTTAATACAACGAGACAAGCTGTTTTAGACCGAAACGAGTTAAATCTGAACACATCGGTTTTACAAGTGTCTGTGTGATACGACTCAAACCTTTTTTCTCCTATAACTGCGCGAAAAGCATGTATTCTTGCTTAACACAACGAAACAAGCTGTTTTAGAACGAAGCGAGCTAGATCTGAACACAGCGGTTTTACAAGTGTCTGTGTGATACGAGTCAAAACTTTTTCTCTTATAACTGCGCGAAAAGCATGTATTCGTGCATAATACAACGAAACAACCTGTTTTAGACAGAAACGAGCTAAATCTGAAGACATCGGTTTTACAAGTGTCTGTGTGATACGACTAAAAACTTTTTTCTCCTATAACTGCGCGAAAAGCATGTATTCTTGCTTAACACAACGAAACAAGCTGTTTTAGACCGAAACGAGTTAAATCTGAACACATCGGTATTACAAGTGTCTGTGTGATACGAGTCAAAACTTTTTCTCTTATAACTGCGCGAAAAGCATGTATTCGTGCTTAATACAACGAAACAAGCTGTTTTAGACCGAAACGAGTTAAATCTGAAGACATCGGTTTTACAAGTGTCCATGTGATACGCGTCAAAACTTTTTCTCCTGTAACTGCGCGAAAAGCATGTATTCTTGCTTATAACAACGAAACAAGCTGTTTTAGACCGAAACGAGTTAAATCTGAACACATCGGATTTACAAGTGTCTGTGTGATACGTCAAAACTTTTTCTCCTGTAACTGCGCGAAAAGCATGTATTCTTGCTTAACACAACGAAACAAGCTGTTTTAGACCGAAACGAGTTAAATCTGAACACATCGGTTTTACAAGTGTCTGTGTGATACGAGTCAAAACTTTTTCTCCTGTAACTGCCCGAAAAGCATGTATTCTTGCTTAAAACAACGAAACAACCTGTTTTAGACCGAAACGAGTTAAATCTGAACACATCGGTTTTACAAGTGTGTGTGATACGAGTCAAAACTTTTTTTCTTATAACAGCGCGAAAAGCATGTATTCGTGACTAATACAACGAAACAAGCTGTTTTAGACCGAAACGAGTTAAATCTGAACACATCGGTTTTACAAGTGTCTGTGTGATAAGTCGAAACTTTTTCTCCTGTAACTGCGCGGAAAGCATGTATTCATGCTTAATACAACGAGACAAGCTGTTTTAGACCGAAACGAGTTAAATCTGAACACATCGGTTTTACAAGTGTCTGTGTGATACGACTCAAACCTTTTTTCTCCTATAACTGCGCGAAAAGCATGTATTCTTGCTTAACACAACAAAACAAGCTGTTTTAGAACGAAGCGAGCTAGATCTGAAGACATCGGTTTTACAAGTGTCCGTGTGATAGGCTTCAAAACTTTTTCTCCTGTAACTGCGCGAAAAGCATGTATTCTTGCTTAAAACAACGAAACAACCTGTTTTAGACCGAAACGAGTTAAATCTGAACACATCGGTTTTACAAGTGTCTGTGATACGAGTCAAAACTTTTTCTCCTGTAACTGCGCGAAAAGCAGGTATTCTTGCTTAACACAACGAAACAAGCTGTTTTAGACCGAAACGAGTTAAATCTGAATACATCGGTTTTACAAGTGTCTGTGTGATACGAGTCAAAACTTTTTCTCCTGTAACTGCCCGAAAAGCATGTATTCTTGCTTAAAACAACGCAACAACCTGTTTTAGACCGAAACGAGTTAAATCTGAACACATCGGTTTTACAAGTGTGTGTGATACGAGTCAAAACTTTTTTTCTTATAACAGCGCGAAAAGCATGTATTCGTGACTAATACAACGAAACAAGCTGTTTTAGACCGAAACGAGTTAAATCTGAACACATCGGTTTTACAAGTGTCTGTGTGATAAGTCGAAACTTTTTCTCCTGTAACTGCGCGGAAAGCATGTATTCATGCTTAATACAACGAGACAAGCTGTTTTAGACCGAAACGAGTTAAATCTGAACACATAGGTTTTACAAGTGTCTGTGTGATACGACTCAAACCTTTTTTCTCCTATAACTGCGCGAAAAGCATGTATTCTTGCTTAACACAACAAAACAAGCTGTTTTAGAACGAAGCGAGCTAGATCTGAAGACATCGGTTTTACAAGTGTCCGTGTGATAGGCTTCAAAACTTTTTCTCCTGTAACTGCGCGAAAAGCATGTATTCTTGCTTAAAACAACGAAACAACCTGTTTTAGACCGAAACGAGTTAAATCTGAACACATCGGTTTTACAAGTGTCTGTGACACGAGTCAAAACTTTTTCTCCTGTAACTGCGCGAAAAGCAGGTATTCTTGCTTAACACAACGAAACAAGCTGTTTTAGACCGAAACGAGTTAAATCTGAATACATCGGTTTTACAAGTGTCTGTGTGATACGTCAAAACTTTTTCTCCTGTAACTGCGCGAAAAGCATGTATTCTTGCTTAAAACAACGAAACAACCTGTTTTAGACCGAAACGAGTTAGATCTGAACACATCGGTTTTACAAGTGTCTGTGTGATACGTCAAAACTTTTTCTCTTATAACAGCGCGAAAAGCATCTATTCGTGCTTAATACAACGAAACAAGCTGTTTTAGACCGAAACGAGTTAAATCTGAAGACATCGGTTTTACAAGTGTCCATGTGACGCTCAAAACTTTTTCTCCTGTAACTGCGCGAAAAGCATGTATTCTTGCCTATAACAACGAAACAAGCTGTTTTAGATCGAAACGAGTTAAATCTGAACACATCGGATTTACAAGTGTCTGTGTGATACGAGTCAAAACTTTTTCTCCTGTAACTGCGCGAAAAGCATGTATTCTTGCTTAACACAACGAAACAAGCTGTTTTAGACCGAAACGAGTTAAATCTGAACACATCGGTTTTACAAGTGTCTGTGTGATACGTCGAAAATTTTTCTCTTATAACTGCGCGGAAAGCATGTATTCGTGCTTAATACAACGAGACAAGCTGTTTTAGACCGAAACGAGTTAAATCTGAACACATCGGTTTTACAAGTGTCTGTGTGATAGGACTCAAACCTTTTTTCTCCTATAACTGCGCGAAAAGCATGTATTCTTGATTAACACAACGAAACAAGTTGTTTTAGAACGAAGCGAGCTAGATCTGAAGACATCGATTTTACAAGTGTCCGTGTGATACGCTTCAAAACTTTTTCTCCTGTAACTGCGCGAAAAGCATGTATTCTTGCTTAAAACAACGAAACAAGCTGTTTTAGACCGAAACGAGTTAAATCTGAACACATCGGTTTTACAAGTGTCTGTGTGATACGAGTCAAAACTTTTTCTCCTGTAACTGCGCGAAAAGCATGTATTCTTGCTTAAAACAACGAAACAACTTGTTTTAGACCGAAACGAGTTAAATCTGAACACATCGGTTTTACAGGTGTCTGTGTGATACGACTCAAAACTTTTTCTCCTGTAACTGCGCGAAAAGCATGTATTCTTGCTTAAAACAACGAAACAACTTGTTTTAGACCGAAACGAGTTAAATCTGAACACATCGGTTTTACAAGTGTTTGTGTGATACGAGTCAAAACTTTTTTCTTATAACAGCGCGAAAAGCATGTATTCGTGCCTAATACAACGAAACAAGCTGTTTTAGACCGAAACGAGTTAAATCTGAACACATCGGTTTTACAAGTGTCTGTGTGATACGTCGAAACTTTTTCTCTTATAACTGCGCGGAAAGCATGTATTCATGCTTAATACAACGAGACAAGCTGTTTTAGACCGAAACGAGTTAAATATGAACACATCGGTTTTACAAGTGTCTGTGTGATACGACTCAAACCTTTTTTCTCCTATAACTGCGCGAAAAGCATGTATTTTTGCTTAACACAGCGAAACAAGCTGTTTTAGAACGAAGCGAGCTAGATCTGAAGACATCGGTTTTACAAGTGTCGTGTGATAGGCTTCAAAACTTTTTCTTTTGTAACTGCGCTAAAAGCATGTATTCTTGCTTAAAACAACGAAACAAGTTGTTTTAGACCGAAACGAGTTAAATCTGAACAAATCGGTTTTACAAGTGTCTGTGTGATACGAGTCAAACATTTTCTCCTGTAACTGCGCGAAAAGCACGTATTCTTGCTTAAAACAACGAAACAACCTGTTTTAGACCGAAACGAGTTAAATCTGAACATATCGGTTTTACAAGTGTCTGTGATACGAGTCAAAACTTTTTCTCCTGTAACTGCGCGAAAAGCATGTATTCTTGCTTAACACAACGAAACAAGCTGTTTTAGACCGAAACAAGTTAAATCTGAACACATCGGTTTTACAAGTGTCTGTGTAATACGTCAAAACTTTTTCTCCTGTAACTGCGCGAAAAGCATGTATTCTTGCTTAAAACAACGAAACAACCTGTTTTAGACCGAAACGAGTTAGATCTGAACACATCGGTTTTACAAGTGTCTGTGTGATGTCAAAACTTTTTCTCCTGTAACTGCGCGAAAAGCATGTATTCTTGCTTAAAACAACGAAACAACTTGTTTTAGACCGAAACGAGTTAAATCTGAACACATCGGTTTTACAGGTGTCTGTGTGATACGACTCAAAACTTTTTCTCCTGTAACTGCGCGAAAAGCATGTATTCTTGCTTAAATCAACGAAACAACTTGTTTTAGACCGAAACGAGTTAAATCTGAACACATCGGTTTTACAAGTGTCTGTGTGATACGAGTCAAAACGTTTTTCTTAAAACAGCGCGAAAAGCATGTATTCGTGCCTAATACAACGAAACAAGCTGTTTTAGACCGAAACGAGTTAAATCTGAACACATCGGTTTTACAAGTGTCTGTGTGATACGTCGAAACTTTTTCTCTTATAACTGCGCGGAAAGCATGTATTCATGCTTAATACAACGAGACAAGCTGTTTTAGACCGAAACGAGTTAAATCTGAACACATAGGTTTTACAAGTGTCTGTGTGATACGACTCAAACCTTTTTTCTCCTATAACTGCGCGAAAAGCATGTATTCTTGCTTAACACAACGAAACAAGCTGTTTTAGAACGAAGCGAGCTAGATCTGAAGACATCGGTTTTACAAGTGTCGTGTGATAGGCTTCAAAACTTTTTCTTTTGTAACTGCGCTAAAAGCATGTATTCTTGCTTAAAACAACGAAACAAGTTGTTTTAGACCGAAACGAGTTAAATTTGAACAAATCGGTTTTACAAGTGTCTGTGTGATACGAGTCAAAACTTTTTCTCCTGTAACTGCGCGAAAAGCATGTATTCTTGCTTAAAACAACGAAACAACCTGTTTTAGACCGAAACGAGTTAAATCTGAACATATCGGTTTTACAAGTGTCTGTGATACGAGTCAAAACTTTTTCTCCTGTAACTGCGCGAAAAGCATGTATTCTTGCTTAACACAACGAAACAAGCTGTTTTAGACCGAAACAAGTTAAATCTGAACACATCGGTTTTACAAGTGTCTGTGTGATACGAGTCAAAACTTTTTCTCCTGTAACTGCGCGAAAAGCAAGTATTCTTGCTTAAAACAACGAAACAACCTGTTTTAGACAGAAACGAGGTAAATCTGAACACATCGGTTTTACAAGTGTCTGTGTGATACGAGTCAAAACTTTTTCTCTTATAACAGCGCGAAAAGCATGTATTCGTGCCTAATACAACGAAACAAGCTCTTTTAGACAGAAACGAGTTAAATCTGAACACATCGGCTTTACAAGTGTCTGTGTGATACGTCGAAACTTTTTCTCTTTTAACTGCGCGGAAAGCATGTATTCGTGCTTAATACAACGAGACAAGCTGTTTTAGACCGAAACGAGTTAAATCTGAACACATCGGTTTTACAAGTGTCTGTGTGATACGACTCAAACCTTTTTTCTCCTATAACTGCGCGAAAAGCATGTATTCTTGCTTAACACAACGAAACAAGCTGTTTTAGAACGAAGCGAGCTAGATCTGAGCACATCGGTTTTACAAGTGTCTGTGTGATACGAGTCAAAACTTTTTCTCTTATAACTGCGCGAAAAGCATGTATTCGTGCTTAATACAACGAAACAACTTGTTTTAGACAGAAACGAGCTAAATCTGAAGACATCGGTTTTACAAGTGTCTGTGTGATACGACTAAAAACTTTTTTCTCCTATAACTGCGCGAAAAGCATGTATTCTTGCTTAAAACAACGAAACAACCTGTTTTAGACCGAAAGGAGTTAAATCTGAACACATCGGTTTTACAAGTGTCTGTAATACGAGTCAAAACTTTTTCTCCTGTAACTGCGCGAAAAGCATGTATTCTTGCTTAACACAACGAAACAAGCTGTTTTAGACCGAAACGAGTTAAATCTGAACACATCAATTTTACAAGTGTCTGTGTGATACGAGTCAAAACTTTTTCTCCTGTAACGGCGCGAAAAGCATGTATTCTTGCTTAAAACAACGAAACAACCTGTTTTAGACCGAAACGAGTTAAATCTGAACACATCGGTTTTACAAGTGTCTGTGTGATACGAGTCAAAACTTTTTCTCTTATAACAGCGCGAAAAGCAAGTATTCGTGCTTAATACAACGAAACAAGCTGTTTTAGACCGAAACGAGTTAAATCTGAACACATCGGTTTTACAAGTGTCTGTGTGATACGTCGAAACTTTTTCTCTTATAACTGCGCGGAAAGCATGTATTGGTGCTTAATACAACGAGACAAGCTGTTTTAGACCGAAACGAGTTAAATCTGAACACATCGGTTTTACAAGTGTCTGTGTGATACGACTCAAACCTTTTTTCTCCTATAACTGCGCGAAAAGCATGTATTCTTGCTTAACACAACGAAACAAGCTGTTTTAGAACGAAGCGAGCTAGATCTGAACACAGCGGTTTTACAAGTGTCTGTGTGATACGAGTCAAAACTTTTTCTCTTATAACTGCGCGAAAAGCATGTATTCGTGCATAATACAACGAAACAACCTGTTTTAGACAGAAACGAGCTAAATCTGAAGACATCGGTTTTACAAGTGTCTGTGTGATACGACTAAAAACTTTTTTCTCCTATAACTGCGCGAAAAGCATGTATTCTTGCTTAACACAACGAAACAAGCTGTTTTAGACCGAAACGAGTTAAATCTGAACACATCGGTATTACAAGTGTCTGTGTGATACGAGTCAAAACTTTTTCTCTTATAACTGCGCGAAAAGCATGTATTCGTGCTTAATACAACGAAACAAGCTGTTTTAGACCGAAACGTGCTAAATCTGAAGACATCGGTTTTACAAGTGTCCATGTGATACGCGTCAAAACTTTTTCTCCTGTAACTGCGCGAAAAGCATGTATTCTTGCTTATAACAACGAAACAAGCTGTTTTAGACCGAAACGAGTTAAATCTGAACACATCAGATTTACAAGTGTCTGTGTGATACGTCAAAACTTTTTCTCCTGTAACTGCGCGAAAAGCGTGTATTCTTGCTTAACACAACGAAACAAGCTGTTTTAGACCGAAACGAGTTAAATCTGAACACATCGGTTTTACAAGTGTCTGTGTGATACGAGTCAAAACTTTTTCTCCTGTAACTGCGCGAAAAGCATGTATTCTTGCTTAAAACAACGAAACAACCTGTTTTAGACCGAAACGAGTTAAATCTGAACACATCGGTTTTACAAGTGTGTGTGATACGAGTCAAAACTTTTTTTCTTATAACAGCGCGAAAAGCATGTATTCGTGACTAATACAACGAAACAAGCTGTTTTAGACCGAAACGAGTTAAATCTGAACACATCGGTTTTACAAGTGTCTGTGTGATAAGTCGAAACTTTTTCTCCTGTAACTGCGCGGAAAGCATGTATTCATGCCTAATACAACGAGACAAGCTGTTTTAGACCGAAACGAGTTAAATCTGAACACATCGGTTTTACAAGTGTCTGTGTGATACGACTCAAACCTTTTTTCTCCTATAACTGCGCGAAAAGCATGTATTCTTGCTTAACACAACAAAACAAGCTGTTTTAGAACGAAGCGAGCTAGATCTGAAGACATCGGTTTTACAAGTGTCCGTGTGATAGGCTTCAAAACTTTTTCTCCTGTAACTGCGCGAAAAGCATGTATTCTTGCTTAAAACAACGAAACAACCTGTTTTAGACCGAAACGAGTTAAATCTGAACACATCGGTTTTACAAGTGTCTGTGATACGAGTCAAAACTTTTTCTCCTGTAACTGCACGAAAAGCAGGTATTCTTGCTTAACACAACGAAACAAGCTGTTTTAGACCGAAACGAGTTAAATCTGAATACATCGGTTTTACAAGTGTCTGTGTGATACGTCAAAACTTTTTCTCCTGTAACTGCGCGAAAAGCATGTATTCTTGCTTAAAACAACGAAACAACCTGTTTTAGACCGAAACGAGTTAGATCTGAACACATCGGTTTTACAAGTGTCTGTGTGATAGGACTCAAACCTTTTTTCTCCTATAACTGCGCGAAAAGCATGTATTCTTGATTAACACAACGAAACAAGTTGTTTTAGAACGAAGTGAGCTAGATCTGAAGACATCGATTTTACAAGTGTCCGTGTGATACGCTTCAAAACTTTTTCTCCTGTAACTGTGCGAAAAGCATGTATTCTTGCTTAAAACAACGAAACAAGCTGTTTTAGACCGAAACGAGTTAAATCTGAACACATCGGTTTTACAAGTGTCTGTGTGATACGAGTCAAAACTTTTTCTCCTGTAACTGCGCGAAAAGCATGTATTCTTGCTTAAAACAACGAAACAACTTGTTTTAGACCGAAACGAGTTAAATCTGAACACATCGGTTTTACAGGTGTCTGTGTGATACGACTCAAAACTTTTTCTCCTGTAACTGCGCGAAAAGCATGTATTCTTGCTTAAAACAACGAAACAACTTGTTTTAGACCGAAACGAGTTAAATCTGAACACATCGGTTTTACAAGTGTCTGTGTGATACGAGTCAAAACTTTTTTCTTATAACAGCGCGAAAAGCATGTATTCGTGCCTAATACAACGAAACAAGCTGTTTTAGACCGAAACGAGTTAAATCTGAACACATCGGTTTTACAAGTGTCTGTGTGATACGTCGAAACTTTTTCTCTTATAACTGCGCGGAAAGCATGTATTCATGCTTAATACAACGAGACAAGCTGTTTTAGAACGAAGCGAGCTAGATCTGAAGACATCGGTTTTACAAGTGTCGTGTGATAGGCTTCAAAACTTTTTCTTTTGTAACTGCGCTAAAAGCATGTATTCTTGCTTAAAACAACGAAACAAGTTGTTTTAGACCGAAACGAGTTAAATCTGAACAAATCGGTTTTACAAGTGTCTGTGTGATACGAGTCAAAACATTTTCTCCTGTAACTGCGCGAAAAGCACGTATTCTTGCTTAAAACAACGAAACAACCTGTTTTAGACCGAAACGAGTTAAATCTGAACATATCGGTTTTACAAGTGTCTGTGATACGAGTCAAAACTTTTTCTCCTGTAACTGCGCGAAAAGCATGTATTCTTGCTTAACACAACGAAACAAGCTGTTTTAGACCGAAACAAGTTAAATCTGAACACATCGGTTTTACAAGTGTCTGTGTGATACGTCAAAACTTTTTCTCCTGTAACTGCGCGAAAAGCATGTATTCTTGCTTAAAACAACGAAACAACCTGTTTTAGACCGAAACGAGTTAGATCTGAACACATCGGTTTTACAAGTGTCTGTGTGATGTCAAAACTTTTTCTCCTGTAACTGCGCGAAAAGCATGTATTCTTGCTTAAAACAACGAAACAACTTGTTTTAGACCGAAACGAGTTAAATCTGAACACATCGGTTTTACAGGTGTCTGTGTGATACGACTCAAAACTTTTTCTCCTGTAACTGCGCGAAAAGCATGTATTCTTGCTTAAATCAACGAAACAACTTGTTTTAGACCGAAACGAGTTAAATCTGAACACATCGGTTTTACAAGTGTCTGTGTGATACGAGTCAAAACGTTTTTCTTATAACAGCGCGAAAAGCATGTATTCGTGCCTAATACAACGAAACAAGCTGTTTTAGACCGAAACGAGTTAAATCTGAACACATCGGTTTTACAAGTGTCTGTGTGATACGTCGAAACTTTTTCTCTTATAACTGCGCGGAAAGCATGTATTCATGCTTAATACAACGAGACAAGCTGTTTTAGACCGAAACGAGTTAAATCTGAACACATAGGTTTTACAAGTGTCTGTGTGATACGACTCAAACCTTTTTTCTCCTATAACTGCGCGAAAAGCATGTATTCTTGCTTAACACAACGAAACAAGCTGTTTTAGAACGAAGCGAGCTAGATCTGAAGACATCGGTTTTACAAGTGTCGTGTGATAGGCTTCAAAACTTTTTCTTTTGTAACTGCGCTAAAACCATGTATTCTTGCTTAAAACAACGAAACAAGTTGTTTTAGACCGAAACGAGTTAAATCTGAACAAATCGGTTTTACAAGTGTCTGTGTGATACGAGTCAAAACTTTTTCTCCTGTAACTGCGCGAAAAGCATGTATTCTTGCTTAAAACAACGAAACAACCTGTTTTAGACCGAAACGAGTTAAATCTGAACATATCGGTTTTACAAGTGTCTGTGATACGAGTCAAAACTTTTTCTCCTGTAACTGCGCGAAAAGCATGTATTCTTGCTTAACACAACGAAACAAGCTGTTTTAGACCGAAACAAGTTAAATCTGAACACATCGGTTTTACAAGTGTCTGTGTGATACGAGTCAAAACTTTTTCTCCTGTAACTGCGCGAAAAGCAAGTATTCTTGCTTAAAACAACGAAACAACCTGTTTTAGACCGAAACGAGGTAAATCTGAACACATCGGTTTTACAAGTGTCTGTGTGATACGAGTCAAAACTTTTTCTCTTATAACAGCGCGAAAAGCATGTATTCGTGCCTAATACAACGAAACAAGCTGTTTTAGACAGAAACGAGTTAAATCTGAACACATCGGTTTTACAAGTGTCTGTGTGATACGTCGAAACTTTTTCTCCTATAACTGCGCGGAAAGCATGTATTCGTGCTTAATACAAAGAGACAAGCTGTTTTAGACCGAAACGAGTTAAATCTGAACACATCGGTTTTACAAGTGTCTGTGTGATACGACTCAAACCTTTTTTCTCCTATAACTGCGCGAAAAGCATGTATTCTTGCTTAACACAACGAAACAAGCTGTTTTAGAACGAAGCGAGCTAGATCTGAAAACATCGGTTTTACAAGTGTCTGTGTGATACGAGTCAAAACTTTTTCTCTTATAACTGCGCGAAAAGCATGTATTCGTGCTTAATACAACGAAACAACTTGTTTTAGACAGAAACGAGCTAAATCTGAAGACATCGGTTTTACAAGTGTCTGTGTGATACGACTAAAAACTTTTTTCTCGTATAACTGCGCGAAAAGCATGTATTCTTGCTTAACACAACGAAACCAGCTGTTTTAGACCGAAACGAGTTAAATCTGAACACATCGGTATTACAAGTGTCTATGTGATACGAGTCAAAACTTTTTCTCTTATAACTGCGCGAAAAGCATGTATTCGTGCTTAATACAACGAAACGAGCTAAATCTGAAGACATCGGTTTTACAAGTGTCCATGTGATACGCGTCAAAACTTTTTCTCCTGTAACTGCGCGAAAAGCATGTATTCTTGCTTATAACAACGAAACAAGCTGTTTTAGACCGAAACGAGGTAAATCTGAACACATCGGTTTTACAAGTGTCTGTGTGATACGTCGAAACTTTTTCTCTTATAACTGCGCGGAAAGCATGTATTCATGCTTAATACAACGAGACAAGCTGTTTTAGACCGAAACGAGTTAAATCTGAACACATAGGTTTTACAAGTGTCTGTGTGATACGATTCAAACCTTTTTTCTCCTATAACTGCGCGAAAAGCATGTATTCTTGCTTAACACAACGAAACAAGCTGTTTTAGAACGAAGCGAGCTAGATCTGAAGACATCGGTTTTACAAGTGTCGTGTGATAGGCTTCAAAACTTTTTCTTTTGTAACTGCGCTAAAAGCATGTATTCTTGCTTAAAACAACGAAACAAGTTGTTTTAGACCGAAACGAGTTAAATCTGAACATATCGGTTTTACAAGTGTCTGTGATACGAGTCAAAACTTTTTCTCCTGTAACTGCGCGAAAAGCATGTATTCTTGCTTAACACAACGAAACAAGCTGTTTTAGACCGAAACAAGTTAAATCTGAACACATCGGTTTTACAAGTGTCTGTGTGATACGTCAAAACTTTTTCTCCTGTAACTGCTCGAAAAGCATGTATTCTTGCTTAAAACAACGAAACAACCTGTTTTAGACCGAAACGAGTTAGATCTGAACACATCGGTTTTACAAGTGTCTGTGTGATGTCAAAACTTTTTCTCCTGTAACTGCGCGAAAAGCATGTATTCTTGCTTAAAACAACGAAACAACTTGTTTTAGACCGAAACGAGTTAAATCTGAACACATCGGTTTTACAGGTGTCTGTGTGATACGACTCAAAACTTTTTCTCCTGTAACTGCGCGAAAAGCATGTATTCTTGCTTAAATCAACGAAACAACTTGTTTTAGACCGAAACGAGTTAAATCTGAACACATCGGTTTTACAAGTGTCTGTGTGATACGAGTCAAAACGTTTTTCTTATAACAGCGCGAAAAGCATGTATTCGTGCCTAATACAACGAAACAAGCTGTTTTAGACCGAAACGAGTTAAATCTGAACACATCGGTTTTACAAGTGTCTGTGTGATACGTCGAAACTTTTTCTCTTATAACTGCGCGGAAAGCATGTATTCATGCTTAATACAACGAGACAAGCTGTTTTAGACCGAAACGAGTTAAATCTGAACACATAGGTTTTACAAGTGTCTGTGTGATACGACTCAAACCTTTTTTCTCCTATAACTGCGCGAAAAGCATGTATTCTTGCTTAACACAACGAAACAAGCTGTTTTAGAACGAAGCGAGCTAGATCTGAAGACATCGGTTTTACAAGTGTCGTGTGATAGGCTTCAAAACTTTTTCTTTTGTAACTGCGCTAAAAGCATGTATTCTTGCTTAAAACAACGAAACAAGTTGTTTTAGACCGAAACGAGTTAAATCTGAACAAATCGGTTTTACAAGTGTCTGTGTGATACGAGTCAAAACTTTTTCTCCTGTAACTGCGCGAAAAGCATGTATTCTTGCTTAAAACAACGAAACAACCTGTTTTAGACCGAAACGAGTTAAATCTGAACATATCGGTTTTACAAGTGTCTGTGATACGAGTCAAAACTTTTTCTCCTGTAACTGCGCGAAAAGCATGTATTCTTGCTTAATACAACGAAACAAGCTGTTTTAGACCGAAACAAGTTAAATCTGAACACATCGGTTTTACAAGTGTCTGTGTGATACGAGTCAAAACTTTTTCTCCTGTAACTGCGCGAAAAGCAAGTATTCTTGCTTAAAACAACGAAACAACCTGTTTTAGACCGAAACGAGGTAAATCTGAACACATCGGTTTTACAAGTGTCTGTGTGATACGAGTCAAAACTTTTTCTCTTATAACAGCGCGAAAAGCATGTATTCGTGCCTAATACAACGAAACAAGCTGTTTTAGACAGAAACGAGTTAAATCTGAACACATCGGTTTTACAAGTGTCTGTGTGATACGTCGAAACTTTTTCTCTTATAACTGCGCGGAAAGCATGTATTCGTGCTTAATACAACGAGACAAGCTGTTTTAGACCGAAACGAGTTAAATCTGAACACATCGGTTTTACAAGTGTCTGTGTGATACGACTCAAACCTTTTTTCTCCTATAACTGCGCGAAAAGCATGTATTCTTGCTTAACACAACGAAACAAGCTGTTTTAGAACGAAGCGAGCTAGATCTGAAAACATCGGTTTTACAAGTGTCTGTGTGATACGAGTCAAAACTTTTTCTCTTATAACTGCGCGAAAAGCATGTATTCGTGCTTAATACAACGAAACAACTTGTTTTAGACAGAAACGAGCTAAATCTGAAGACATCGGTTTTACAAGTGTCTGTGTGATACGACTAAAAACTTTTTTCTCCTATAACTGCGCGAAAAGCATGTATTCTTGCTTAACACAACGAAACAAGCTGTTTTAGACCGAAACGAGTTAAATCTGAACACATCGGTATTACAAGTGTCTATGTGATACGAGTCAAAACTTTTTCTCTTATAACTGCGCGAAAAGCATGTATTCGTGCTTAATACAACGAAACGAGCTAAATCTGAAGACATCGGTTTTACAAGTGTCCATGTGATACGCGTCAAAACTTTTTCTCCTGTAACTGCGCGAAAAGCATGTATTCTTGCTTATAACAACGAAACAAGCTGTTTTAGACCGAAACGAGTTAAATCTGAACACATCGGTTTTACAAGTGTCTGTGTGATACGTCGAAACTTTTTCTCTTATAACTGCGCGGAAAGCATGTATTCATGCTTAATACAACGAGACAAGCTGTTTTAGACCGAAACGAGTTAAATCTGAACACATAGGTTTTACAAGTGTCTGTGTGATACGATTCAAACCTTTTTTCTCCTATAACTGCGCGAAAAGCATGTATTCTTGCTTAACACAACGAAACAAGCTGTTTTAGAACGAAGCGAGCTAGATCTGAAGACATCGGTTTTACAAGTGTCGTGTGATAGGCTTCAAAACTTTTTCTTTTGTAACTGCGCTAAAAGCATGTATTCTTGCTTAAAACAACGAAACAAGTTGTTTTAGACCGAAACGAGTTAAATCTGAACAAATCGGTTTTACAAGTGTCTGTGTGATACGAGTCAAAACTTTTTCTCCTGTAACTGCGCGAAAAGCATGTATTCTTGCTTAAAACAACGAAACAACCTGTTTTAGACCGAAACGAGTTAAATCTGAACATATCGGTTTTACAAGTGTCTGTGATACGAGTCAAAACTTTTTCTCCTGTAACTGCGCGAAAAGCATGTATTCTTGCTTAACACAACGAAACAAGCTGTTTTAGACCGAAACAAGTTAAATCTGAACACATCGGTTTTACAAGTGTCTGTGTGATACGAGTCAAAACTTTTTCTCCTGTAACTGCGCGAAAAGCAAGTATTCTTGCTTAAAACAACGAAACAACCTGTTTTAGACAGAAACGAGGTAAATCTGAACACATCGGTTTTACAAGTGTCTGTGTGATACGAGTCAAAACTTTTTCTCTTATAACAGCGCGAAAAGCATGTATTCGTGCCTAATACAACGAAACAAGCTCTTTTAGACAGAAACGAGTTAAATCTGAACACATCGGCTTTACAAGTGTCTGTGTGATACGTCGAAACTTTTTCTCTTATAACTGCGCGGAAAGCATGTATTCGTGCCTAATACAACGAGACAAGCTGTTTTAGACCGAAACGAGTTAAATCTGAACACATCGGTTTTACAAGTGTCTGTGTGATACGACTCAAACCTTTTTTCTCCTATAACTGCGCGAAAAGCATGTATTCTTGCTTAACACAACGAAACAAGCTGTTTTAGAACGAAGCGAGCTAGATCTGAACACATCGGTTTTACAAGTGTCTGTGTGATACGAGTCAAAACTTTTTCTCTTATAACTGCGCGAAAAGCATGTATTCGTGCTTAATACAACGAAACAACTTGTTTTAGACAGAAACGAGCTAAATCTGAAGACATCGGTTTTACAAGTGTCTGTGTGATGCGACTAAAAACTTTATTCTCCTATAACTGCGCGAAAAGCATGTATTCTTGCTTAACACAACGAAACAAGCTGTTTTAGACCGAAACGAGTTAAATCTGAACACATCGGTATTACAAGTGTCTATGTGATACGAGTCAATACTTTTTCTCTTATAACTGCGCGAAAAGCATGTATTCGTGCTTAATACAACGAAACGAGCTAAATCTGAAGACATCGGTTTTACAAGTGTCCATGTGATACGCGTCAAAACTTTTTCTCCTGTAACTGCGCGAAAAGCATGTATTCTTGCTTATAACAACGAAACAAGCTGTTTTAGACCGAAACGAGTTAAATCTGAACACATCGGATTTACAAGTGTCTGTGTGATACGACAAAACTTTTTCTCCTGTAACTGCGCGAAAAGCATGTATTCTTGCTTAACACAACAAAACAAGCTGTTTTAGACCGAAACGAGTTAGATCTGAACACATCGGTTTTACAAGTGTCTGTGTGATACGTCAAAACTTTTTCTCTTATAACAGCGCGAAAAGCATGTATTCGTGCTTAATACAACGAAACAAGCTGTTTTAGACCGAAACAAGTTAAATCTGAAGACATCGGTTTTACAAGTGTCCATGTGACGCTCAAAACTTTTTCTCCTGTAACTGCGCGAAAAGCATGTATTCTTGCCTATAACAACGAAACAACCTGTTTTATACCGAAACGAGTTAAATCTGAACACATCGGTTTTACAAGTGTCTGTGATACGAGTCAAAACTTTTTCTCCTGTAACTGCGCGAAAAGCATGTATTCTTGCTTAACACAACGAAACAAGCTGTTTTAGACCGAAACGAGTTAAATCTGAACACATCGGTTTTACAAGTGTTTGTGTGATACGTCAAAACTTTTTCTCCTGTAACTGCGCGAAAAGCATGTATTCTTGCTTAACACAACGAAACAAGCTGTTTTAGACCGAAACGAGTTAAATCTGAACACATCGGTTTTACAAGTGTCTGTGTGATACGAGTCAAAACTTTTTCTCCTGTAACTGCGCGAAAAGCATGTATTCTTGCATAAAACAACGAAACAACCTGTTTTAGACCGAAACGAGTTAAATCTGAACACATCGGTTTTACAAGTGTCTGTGTGATACGAGTCAAAACTTTTTCTCTTATAACAGCGCGAAAAGCATGTATTCGTGCTTAATACAACGAAACAAGCTGTTTTAGACCGAAACGAGTTAAATCTGAACACATCGGTTTTACAAGTGTCTGTGTGATACGTCGAAACTTTTTCTCTTATAACTGCGCGGAAAGCATGTATTCGTGCTTAATACAACGAGACAAGCTGTTTTAGACCGAAACGAGTTAAATCTGAACACATCGGTTTTACAAGTGTCTGTGTGATACGACTCAAACCTTTTTTCTCCTATAACTGCGCGAAAAGCATGTATTCTTGCTTAACACAACGAAACAAGCTGTTTTAGAACGAAGCGAGCTAGATCTGAACACATCGGTTTTACAAGTGTCTGTGTGATACGAGTCAAAACTTTTTCTCTTATAACTGCGCGAAAAGCATGTATTCGTGCATAATACAACGAAACAACCTGTTTTAGACAGAAACGAGCTAAATCTGAAGACATCGGTTTTACAAGTGTCTGTGTGATACGACTAAAAACTTTTTTCTCCTATAACTGCGCGAAAAGCATGTATTCTTGCTTAACACAACGAAACAAGCTGTTTTAGACCGAAACGAGTTAAATCTGAACACATCGGTATTACAAGTGTCTGTGTGATTCGAGTCAAAACTTTTTCTCTTATAACTGCGCGAAAAGCATGTATTCGTGCTTAATACAACGAAACAAGCTGTTTTAGACCGAAACGAGCTAAATCTGAAGACATCGGTTTTACAAGTGTCCATGTGATACGCGTCAAAACTTTTTCTCCTTTAACTGCGCGAAAAGCATGTATTCTTGCTTATAACAACGAAACAAGCTGTTTTAGACCGAAACGAGTTAAATCTGAACACATCGGATTTACAAGTGTCTGTGTGATACGTCAAAACTTTTTCTCCTGTAACTGCGCGAAAAGCATGTATTCTTGCTTAACACAACGAAACAAGCTGTTTTAGACCGAAACGAGTTAAATCTGAACACATCGGTTTTACAAGTGTCTGTGTGATACGAGTCAAAACTTTTTCTCCTGTAACTGCGCGAAAAGCATGTATTCTTGCTTAAAACAACGAAACAACCTGTTTTAGACCGAAACGAGTTAAATCTGAACACATCGGTTTTACAAGTGTGTGTGATACGAGTCAAAACTTTTTTTCTTATAACAGCGCGAAAAGCATGTATTCGTGACTAATACAACGAAACAAGCTGTTTTAGACCGAAACGAGTTAAATCTGAACACATCGGTTTTACAAGTGTCTGTGTGATAAGTCGAAACTTTTTCTCTTATAACTGCGCGGAAAGCATGTATTCATGCTTAATACAACGAGACAAGCTGTTTTAGACCGAAACGAGTTAAATCTGAACACATCGGTTTTACAAGTGTCTGTGTGATACGTCAAAACTTTTTCTCTTATAACAGCGCGAAAAGCATGTATTCGTGCTTAATACAACGAAACAAGCTGTTTTAGACAGAAACGAGCTAAATCTGAAGACATCGGTTTTACAAGTGTCTGTGTGATACGACTAAAAACTTTATTCTCCTATAACTGCGCGAAAAGCATGTATTCTTGCTTAACACAACGAAACAAGCTGTTTTAGACCGAAACGAGTTAAATCTGAACACATCGGTATTACAAGTGTCTATGTGATACGAGTCAATACTTTTTCTCTTATAACTGCGCGAAAAGCATGTATTCGTGCTTAATACAACGAAACGAGCTAAATCTGAAGACATCGGTTTTACAAGTGTCCATGTGATACGCGTCAAAACTTTTTCTCCTGTAACTGCGCGAAAAGCATGTATTCTTGCTTATAACAACGAAACAAGCTGTTTTAGACCGAAACGAGTTAAATCTGAACACATCGGATTTACAAGTGTCTGTGTGATACGACAAAACTTTTTCTCCTGTAACTGCGCGAAAAGCATGTATTCTTGCTTAACACAACAAAACAAGCTGTTTTAGACCGAAACGAGTTAGATCTGAACACATCGGTTTTACAAGTGTCTGTGTGATACGTCAAAACTTTTTCTCTTATAACAGCGCGAAAAGCATGTATTCGTGCTTAATACAACGAAACAAGCTGTTTTAGACCGAAACAAGTTAAATCTGAAGACATCGGTTTTACAAGTGTCCATGTGACGCTCAAAACTTTTTCTCCTGTAACTGCGCGAAAAGCATGTATTCTTGCCTATAACAACGAAACAACCTGTTTTAGACCGAAACGAGTTAAATCTGAACACATCGGTTTTACAAGTGTCTGTGATACGAGTCAAAACTTTTTCTCCTGTAACTGCGCGAAAAGCATGTATTCTTGCTTAACACAACGAAACAAGCTGTTTTAGACCGAAACGAGTTAAATCTGAACACATCGGTTTTACAAGTGTTTGTGTGATACGTCAAAACTTTTTCTCCTGTAACTGCGCGAAAAGCATGTATTCTTGCTTAACACAACGAAACAAGCTGTTTTAGACCGAAACGAGTTAAATCTGAACACATCGGTTTTACAAGTGTCTGTGTGATACGAGTCAAAACTTTTTCTCCTGTAACTGCGCGAAAAGCATGTATTCTTGCATAAAACAACGAAACAACCTGTTTTAGACCGAAACGAGTTAAATCTGAACACATCGGTTTTACAAGTGTCTGTGTGATACGAGTCAAAACTTTTTCTCTTATAACAGCGCGAAAAGCATGTATTCGTGCTTAATACAACGAAACAAGCTGTTTTAGACCGAAACGAGTTAAATCTGAACACATCGGTTTTACAAGTGTCTGTGTGATACGTCGAAACTTTTTCTCTTATAACTGCGCGGAAAGCATGTATTCGTGCTTAATACAACGAGACAAGCTGTTTTAGACCGAAACGAGTTAAATCTGAACACATCGGTTTTACAAGTGTCTGTGTGATACGACTCAAACCTTTTTTCTCCTATAACTGCGCGAAAAGCATGTATTCTTGCTTAACACAACGAAACAAGCTGTTTTAGAACGAAGCGAGCTAGATCTGAACACATCGGTTTTACAAGTGTCTGTGTGATACGAGTCAAAACTTTTTCTCTTATAACTGCGCGAAAAGCATGTATTCGTGCATAATACAACGAAACAACCTGTTTTAGACAGAAACGAGCTAAATCTGAAGACATCGGTTTTACAAGTGTCTGTGTGATACGACTAAAAACTTTTTTCTCCTATAACTGCGCGAAAAGCATGTATTCTTGCTTAACACAACGAAACAAGCTGTTTTAGACCGAAACGAGTTAAATCTGAACACATCGGTATTACAAGTGTCTGTGTGATTCGAGTCCAAAACTTTTTCTCTTATAACTGCGCGAAAAGCATGTATTCGTGCTTAATACAACGAAACAAGCTGTTTTAGACGAAACGAGCTAAATCTGAAGACATCGGTTTTACAAGTGTCCATGTGATACGCGTCAAAACTTTTTCTCCTTTAACTGCGCGAAAAGCATGTATTCTTGCTTATAACAACGAAACAAGCTGTTTTAGACCGAAACGAGTTAAATCTGAACACATCGGATTTACAAGTGTCTGTGTGATACGTCAAAACTTTTTCTCCTGTAACTGCGCGAAAAGCATGTATTCTTGCTTAACACAACGAAACAAGCTGTTTTAGACCGAAACGAGTTAAATCTGAACACATCGGTTTTACAAGTGTCTGTGTGATACGAGTCAAAACTTTTTCTCCTGTAACTGCGCGAAAAGCATGTATTCTTGCTTAAAACAACGAAACAACCTGTTTTAGACCGAAACGAGTTAAATCTGAACACATCGGTTTTACAAGTGTGTGTGATACGAGTCAAAACTTTTTTTCTTATAACAGCGCGAAAAGCATGTATTCGTGACTAATACAACGAAACAAGCTGTTTTAGACCGAAACGAGTTAAATCTGAACACATCGGTTTTACAAGTGTCTGTGTGATAAGTCGAAACTTTTTCTCTTATAACTGCGCGGAAAGCATGTATTCATGCTTAATACAACGAGACAAGCTGTTTTAGACCGAAACGAGTTAAATCTGAACACATCGGTTTTACAAGTGTCTGTGTGATACGTCAAAACTTTTTCTCTTATAACAGCGCGAAAAGCATGTATTCGTGCTTAATACAACGAAACAAGCTGTTTTAGACCGAAACGAGTTAAATCTGAAGACATCGGTTTTACAAGTGTCCATGTGACGCTCAAAACTTTTTCTCCTGTAACTGCGCGAAAAGCATGTATTCTTGCCTATAACAACGAAACAAGCTGTTTTAGATCGAAACGAGTTAAATGTGAACACATCAGATTTACAAGTGTCTGTGTGATACGAGTCAAAACTTTTTCTCCTGTAACTGCGCGAAAAGCATGTATTCTTGCTTAACACAACGAAACAAGCTGTTTTAGACCGAAACGAGTTAAATCTGAACACATCGGTTTTACAAGTGTCTGTGTGATACGTCGAAACTTTTTCTCTTATAACTGCGCGGAAAGCATGTATTCGTGCTTAATACGAGACAAGCTGTTTTAGACCGAAACGAGTTAAATCTGAACACATCGGTTTTACAAGTGTCTGTGTGATACGACTCAAACCTTTTTTCTCCTATAACTGCGCGAAAAGCATGTATTCTTGATTAACACAACGAAACAAGTTGTTTTAGAACGAAGCGAGCTAGATCTGAAGACATCGATTTTACAAGTGTCCGTGTGATACGCTTCAAAACTTTTTCTCCTGTAACTGCGCGAAAAGCATGTATTCTTGCTTACAACAACGAAACAAGCTGTTTTAGACCGAAACGAGTTAAATCTGAACACATCGGTTTTACAAGTGTCTGTGTGATACGAGTCAAAACTTTTTCTCCTGTAACTGCGCGAAAAGCATGTATTCTTGCTTAAAACAACGAAACAACTTGTTTTAGACCGAAACGAGTTAAATCTGAACACATCGGTTTTACAGGTGTCTGTGTGATACGACTCAAAACTTTTTCTCCTGTAACTGCGCGAAAAGCATGTATTCTTGCTTAAAACAACGAAACAACTTGTTTTAGACCGAAACGAGTTAAATCTGAACACATCGGTTTTACAAGTGTCTGTGTGATACGAGTCAAAACTTTTTTCTTATAACAGCGCGAAAAGCATGTATTCGTGCCTAATACAACGAAACAAGCTGTATTAGACCGAAACGAGTTAAATCTGAACACATCGGTTTTACAAGTGTCTGTGTGATACGTCGAAACTTTTTCTCTTATAACTGCGCGGAAAGCATGTATTCATGCTTAATACAACGAGACAAGCTGTTTTAGACCGAAACGAGTTAAATATGAACACATCGGTTTTACAAGTGTCTGTGTGATACGACTCAAACCTTTTTTCTCCTATAACTGCGCGAAAAGCATGTATTCTTGCTTAACACAACGAAACAAGCTGTTTTAGAACGAAGCGAGCTAGATCTGAAGACATCGGTTTTACAAGTGTCGTGTGATAGGCTTCAAAACTTTTTCTTTTGTAACTGCGCTAAAAGCATGTTCTCTTGCTTAAAACAACGAAACAAGTTGTTTTAGACCGAAACGATTTAAATCTGAACAAATCGGTTTTACAAGTGTCTGTGTGATACGTCAAAACATTTTCTCCTGTAACTGCGCGAAAAGCATGTATTCTTGCTTAACACAACGAAACAAGCTGTTTTAGACCGAAACAAGTTAAATCTGAACACATCGGTTTTACAAGTGTCTGTGTGATACGTCAAAACTTTTTCTCCTGTAACTGCGCGAAAAGCATGTATTCTTGCTTAAAACAACGAAACAACCTGTTTTAGACCGAAACGAGTTAGATCTGAACACATCGGTTTTACAAGTGTCTGTGTGATACGTCAAAACTTTTTCTCTTATAACAGCGCGAAAAGCATGTATTCGTGCTTAATACAACGAAACAAGCTGTTTTAGACCGAAACGAGTTAAATCTGAAGACATCGGTTTTACAAGTGTCCATGTGACGCTCAAAACTTTTTCTCCTGTAACTGCGCGAAAAGCATGTATTCTTGCCTATAACAACGAAACAAGCTGTTTTAGATCGAAACGAGTTAAATCTGAACACATCGGATTTACAAGTGTCTGTGTGATACGAGTAAAAACTTTTTCTCCTGTAACTGCGCGAAAAGCATGTATTCATGCTTAACACAACGAAACAAGCTGTTTTAGACCGAAACGAGTTAAATCTGAACACATCGGTTTTACGAGTGTCTGTGTGATACGTCGAAACTTTTTCTCTTATAACTGCGCGGAAAGCATGTATTCGTGCTTAATACAACGAGACAAGCTGTTTTAGACCAAAACGAGTTAAATCTGAACACATCGGTTTTACAAGTGTCTGTGTGATACGACTCAAACCTTTTTTCTCCTATAACTGCGCGAAAAGCATGTATTCTTGATTAACACAACGAAACAAGTTGTTTTAGAACGAAGCGAGCTAGATCTGAAGACATCGATTTTACAAGTGTCCGTGTGATACGCTTCAAAACTTTTTCTCCTGTAACTGCGCGAAAAGCATGTATTCTTGCTTAAAACAACGAAACAAGCTGTTTTAGACCGAAACGAGTTAAATCTGAACACATCGGTTTTACAAGTGTCTGTGTGATACGAGTCAAAACTTTTTCTCCTGTAACTGCGCGAAAAGCATGTATTCTTGCTTAAAACAACGAAACAACTTGTTTTAGACCGAAACGAGTTAAATCTGAACACATCGGTTTTACAGATGTCTGTGTGATACGACTCAAAACTTTTTCTCCTGTAACTGCGCGAAAAGCATGTATTCTTGCTTAAATCAACGAAACAACTTGTTTTAGACCGAAACGAGTTAAATCTGAACACATCGGTTTTACAAGTGTCTGTGTGATACGAGTCAAAACTTTTTTCTTATAACAGCGCGAAAAGCATGTATTCGTGCCTAATACAACGAAACAAGCTGTTTTAGACCGAAACGAGTTAAATCTGAACACATCGGTTTTACAAGTGTCTGTGTGATACGTCGAAACTTTTTATCTTATAACTGCGCGGAAAGCATGTATTCATGCTTAATACAACGAGACAAGCTGTTTCAGACCGAAACGAGTTAAATCTGAACACATCGGTTTTACAAGTGTCTGTGTGATACGACTCAAACCTTTTTTCTCCTATAACTGCGCGAAAAGCATGTATTCTTGCTTAACACAACGAAACAAGCTGTTTTAGAACGAAGCGAGCTAGATCTGAAGACATCGGTTTTACAAGTGTCGTGTGATAGGCTTCAAAACTTTTTCTTTTGTAACTGCGCTAAAAGCATGTATTCTTGCTTAAAACAACGAAACAAGTTGTTTTAGACCGAAACGAGTTAAATCTGAACAAATCGGTTTTACACGTGTCTGTGATACGAGTCAAAACTTTTTCTCCTGTAACTGCGCGAAAAGCATGTATTCTTGCTTAACACAACGAAACAAGCTGTTTTGGACCGAAACAAGTTAAATCTGAACACATCGGTTTTACAAGTGTCTGTGTGATACGAGTCAAAACTTTTTTTCCTGTAACTGCGCGAAAAGCATGTATTCTTGCTTAAAACAACGAAACAACCTGTTTTAGACCGAAACGAGGTAAATCTGAACACATCGGTTTTACAAGTGTCTGTGTGATACGAGTCAAAACTTTTTCTCTTATAACAGCGCGAAAAGCATGTATTCGTGCCTAATACAACGAAACAAGCTGTTTTAGACCGAAACGAGTTAAATCTGAACACATCGGTTTTACAAGTGTCTGTGTGATACGTCGAAACTCTTTCTCTTATAACTGCGCGGAAAGCATGTATTCGTGCTCAATACAACGAGACAAGCTGTTTTAGACCGAAACGAGTTAAATCTGAACACATCGGTTTTACAAGTGTCTGTGTGATACGACTCAAACCTTTTTTCTCCTATAACTGCGCGAAAAGCATGTATTCTTGCTTAACACAACGAAACAAGCTGTTTTAGAACGAAGCGAGCTAGATCTGAACACATCGGTTTTACAAGTGTCTGTGTGATACGAGTCAAAACTTTTTCTCTTATAACTGCGCGAAAAGCATGTATTCGTGCTTAATACAACGAAACAACTTGTTTTAGACAGAAACGAGCTAAATCTGAAGACATCGGTTTTACAAGTGTCTGTGTGATACGACTAAAAACTTTGTTCTCCTATAACTGCGCGAAAAGCATGTATTCTTGCTTAACACAACGAAACAAGCTGTTTTAGACCGAAACGAGTTAAATCTGAACACATCGGTATTACAAGTGTCTATGTGATACGAGTCAAAACTTTTTCTCTTATAACTGCGCGAAAAGCATGTATTCGTGCTTAATACAACGAAACGAGCTAAATCTGAAGACATCGGTTTTACAAGTGTCCATGTGATACGCGTCAAAACTTTTTCTCCTGTAACTGCGCGAAAAGCATGTATTCTTGCTTATAACAACGAAACAAGCTGTTTTAGACCGAAACGAGTTAAATCTGAACACATCGGATTTACAAGTGTCTGTGTGATACGTCAAAACTTTTTCTCCTGTAACTGCGCGAAAAGCATGTATTCTTGCTTAACACAACGAAACAAGCTGTTTTAGACCGAAACGAGTTAGATCTGAACACATCGGTTTTACAAGTGTCTGTGTGATACGTCAAAACTTTTTCTCTTATAACAGCGCGAAAAGCATGTATTCGTGCTTAATACAACGAAACAAGCTGTTTTAGACCGAAACGAGGTAAATCTGAAGACATCGGTTTTACAAGTGTCCATGTGACGCTCAAAACTTTTTCTCCTGTAACTGCGCGAAAAGCATGTATTCTTGCCTATAACAACGAAACAACCTGTTTTAGACCGAAACGAGTTAAATCTGAACACATCGGATTTACAAGTGTCTGTGTGATACGAGTCAAAACTTTTTCTCCTGTAACTGCGCGAAAAGCATGTATTCTTGCTTAACACAACGAAACAAGCTGTTTTAGACCGAAACGAGTTAAATCTGAACACATCGGTTTTACAAGTGTCTGTGTGATACGTCGAAACTTTTTCTCTTATAACTGCGCGGAAAGCATGTATTCGTGCTTAATACAACGAGACAAGCTGTTTTAGACCGAAACGAGTTAAATCTGAACACATCGGTTTTACAAGTGTCTGTGTGATACGATTCAAACCTTTTTTCTCCTATAACTGCGCGAAAAGCATGTATTCTTGATTAACACAACGAAACAAGTTGTTTTAGAACGAAGCGAGCTAGATCTGAAGTCATCGATTTTACAAGTGTCCGTGTGATACGCTTCAAAACTTTTTCTCCTGTAACTGCGCGAAAAGCATGTATTCTTGCTTAAAACAACGAAACAAGCTGTTTTAGACCGAACCGAGTTAAATCTGAACACATCGGTTTTACAAGTGTCTGTGTGATACGAGTCAAAACTTTTTCTCCTGTAACTGCGCGAAAAGCATGTATTCTTGCTTAAAACAACGAAACAACTTGTTTTAGACCGAAACGAGTTAAATCTGAACACATCGGTTTTACAGGTGTCTGTGTGATACGACTCAAAACTTTTTCTCCTGTAACTGCGCGAAAAGCATGTATTCTTGCTTAAAACAACGAAACAACTTGTTTTAGACCGAAACGAGTTAAATCTGAACACATCGGTTTTACAAGTGTCTGTGCGATACGAGTCAAAACTTTTTTCTTATAACAGCGCGAAAAGCATGTATTCGTGCCTAATACAACGAAACAAGCTGTTTTAGACCGAAACGAGTTAAATCTGAACACATCGGTTTTACAAGTGTCTGTGTGATACGTCGAAACTTTTTCTCTTATAACTGCGCGGAAACCATGTATTCATGCTTAATACAACGAAACAAGCTGTTTTAGACCGAAACGAGTTAAATATGAACACATCGGTTTTACAAGTGTCTGTGTGATACGACTCAAACCTTTTTTCTCCTATAACTGCGCGAAAAGCATGTATTCTTGCTTAACACAACGAAACAAGCTGTTTTAGAACGAAGCGAGCTAGATCTGAAGACATCGGTTTTACAAGTGTCGTGTGATAGGCTTCAAAACTTTTTCTTTTGTAACTGCGCTAAAAGCATGTATTCTTGCTTAAAACAACGAAACAAGTTGTTTTAGACCGAAACGAGTTAAATCTGAACAAATCGGTTTTACAAGTGTCTGTGTGATACGAGTCAAAACTTTTTCTCCTGTAACTGCGCGAAAAGCATGTATTCTTGCTTAAAACAACGAAACAACCTGTTTTAGACCGAAACGAGTTAAATCTGAACATATCAGTTTTACAAGTGTCTGTGATACGAGTCAAAACTTTTTCTCCTGTAACTGCGCGAAAAGCATGTATTCTTGCTTAACACAACGAAACAAGCTGTTTTAGACCGAAACAAGTTAAATCTGAACACATCGGTTTTACAAGTGTCTGTGTGATACGTCAAAACTTTTTCTCCTGTAACTGCGCGAAAAGCATGTATTCTTGCTTAAAACAACGAAACAACCTGTTTTAAACCGAAACGAGTTAGATCTGAACACATCGGTTTTACAAGTGTCTGTGTGATACGTCAAAACTTTTTCTCTTATAACAGCGCGAAAAGCATGTATTCGTGCTTAATACAACGAAACAAGCTGTTTTAGACCGAAACGAGTTAAATCTGAAGACATCGGTTTTACAAGTGTCCATGTGACGCTCAAAACTTTTTCTCCTGTAACTGCGCGAAAAGCATGTATTCTTGCCTATAACAACGAAACAAGCTGTTTTAGATCGAAACGAGTTAAATCTGAACACATCGGATTTACAAGTGTCTGTGTGATACGAGTCAAAACTTTTTCTCCTGTAACTGCGCGAAAAGCATGTATTCTTGCTTAACACAACGAAACAAGCTGTTTTAGACCGAAACGAGTTAAATCTGAACACATCGGTTTTACAAGTGTCTTTGTGATACGTCGAAACTTTTTCTCTTATAACTGCGCGGAAAGCATGTATTCGTGCTTAATGCAACGAGACAAGCTGTTTTAGACCGAAACGAGTTAAATCTGAACACATCGGTTTTACAAGTGTCTGTGTGATACGACTCAAACCTTTTTTCTCCTATAACTGCGCGAAAAGCATGTATTCTTGATTAACACAACGAAACAAGTTGTTTTAGAACGAAGCGAGCTAGATCTGAAGACATCGATTTTACAAGTGTCCGTGTGATACGCTTCAAAACTTTTTCTCCTGTAACTGCGCGAAAAGCATGTATTCTTGCTTAAAACAACGAAACAAGGTGTTTTAGACCGAAACGAGTTAAATCTGAACACATCGGTTTTACAAGTGTCTGTGTGATACGAGTCAAAACTTTTTCTCCTGTAACTGCGCGACAAGCATGTATTCTTGCTTAAAACAACGAAACAACTTGTTTTAGACCGAAACGAGTTAAATCTGAACACATCGGTTTTACAGGTGTCTGTGTGATACGACTCAAAACTTTTTCTCCTGTAACTGCGCGAAAAGCATGTATTCTTGCTTAAAACAACGAAACAACTTGTTTTAGACCGAAACGAGTTAAATCTGAACACATCGGTTTTACAAGTGTCTGTGTGATACGAGTCAAAACGTTTTTCTTATAACAGCGCGAAAAGCATGTATTCGTGCCTAATACAACGAAACAAGCTGTTTTAGACCGAAACGAGTTAAATCTGAACACATCGGTTTTACAAGTGTCTGTGTGATACGTCGAAACTTTTTCTCTTATAACTGCGCGGAAAGCATGTATTCATGCTTAATACAACGAGACAAGCTGTTTTAGACCGAAACGAGTTAAATCTGAACACATCGGTTTTACAAGTGTCTGTGTGATACGACTCAAACTTTTTTTCTCCTATAACTGCGCGAAAAGCATGTATTCTTGCTTAACACAACCAAACAAGCTGTTTTAGAACGAAGCGAGCTAGATCTGAAGACATCGGTTTTACAAGTGTCGTGTGATAGGCTTCAAAACTTTTTCTTTTGTAACTGCGCTAAAAGCATGTATTCTTGCTTAAAACAACGAAACAAGTTGTTTTAGAACGAAACGAGTTAAATCTGAACAAATCGGTTTTACAAGTGTCTGTGTGATACGAGTCAAAACTTTTTCTCCTGTAACTGCGCGAAAAGCATGTATTCTTGCTTAAAACAACGAAACAACCTGTTTTAGACCGAAACGAGTTAAATCTGAACATATCGGTTTTACAAGTGTCTGTGATACGAGTCAAAACTTTTTCTCCTGTAACTGCGCGAAAAGCATGTATTCTTGCTTAACACAACGAAACAAGCTGTTTTAGACCGAAACAAGTTAAATCTGAACACATCGGTTTTACAGGTGTCTGTGTGATACGAGTCAAAACTTTTTCTCCTGTAACTGCGTGAAAAGCATGTATTCTTGCTTAAAACAACGAAACAACCTGTTTTAGACCGAAACGAGTTAAATCTGAACACATCGGTTTTACAAGTGTCTGTGTGATACGAGTCAAAACTTTTTCTCTTATAACAGCGCGAAAAGCATGTATTCGTGCTTAATACAACGAAACAAGCTGCTTTAGACCGAAACGAGTTAAATCTGAACACATCGGTTTTACAAGTGTCTGTGTGATACGTCGAAACTTTTTCTCTTATAACTGCGCGGAAAGCATGTTTTCGTGCTTAATACAACGAGACAAGCTGTTTTAGACCGAAACGAGTTAAATCTGAACACATCGGTTTTACAAGTGTCTGTGTGATACGAATCAAACCTTTTTTCTCCTATAACTGCGCGAAAAGCATGTATTCTTGCTTAACACAACGAAACAAGCTGTTTTAGAACGAAGCGAGCTAGATCTGAACACATCGGTTTTACAAGTGTCTGTGTGATACGAGTCAAAACTTTTTCTCTTATAACTGCGCGAAAAGCATGTATTCGTGCTTAATACAACGAAACAACTTGTTTTAGACAGAAACGAGCTAAATCTGAAGACATCGGTTTTACAAGTGTCTGTGTGATACGACTAAAAACTTTTTTCTCCTATAACTGCGCGAAAAGCATGTATTCTTGCTTAACACAACGAAACAAGCTGTTTTAGACCGAAACGAGTTAAATCTGAACACATCGGTATTACAAGTGTCTATGTGATACGAGTCAAAACTTTTTCTCTTATAACTGCGCGAAAAGCATGTATTCGTGCTTAATACAACGAAACAAGCTGTTTTAGACCGAAACGAGTTAAATCTGAACACATCGGTTTTACAAGTGTCTGTGTGATACGAGTCAAAACGTTTTTCTTATAACAGCGCGAAAAGCATGTATTCGTGCCTAATACAACGAAACAAGCTGTTTTAGACCGAAACGAGTTAAATCTGAACACATCGGTTTTACAAGTGTCTGTGTGATACGAGTCAAAACTTTTTCTCCTGTAACTGCGCGAAAAGCATGTATTCTTGCTTAAAACAACGAAACAACCTGTTTTAGACCGAAACGAGTTAAATCTGAACATATCAGTTTTACAAGTGTCTGTGATACGAGTCAAAACTTTTTCTCCTGTAACTGCGCGAAAAGCATGTATTCTTGATTAACACAACGAAACAAGTTGTTTTAGAACGAAGCGAGCTAGATCTGAAGACATCGATTTTACAAGTGTCCGTGTGATACGCTTCAAAACTTTTTCTCCTGTAACTGCGCGGAAAGCATGTATTCTTGCTTAAAACAACGAAACAAGCTGTTTTAGACCGAAACGAGTTAAATCTGAACACATCGGTTTTACAAGTGTCTGTGTGATACGAGTCAAAACTTTTTCTCCTGTAACTGCGCGAAAAGCATGTATTCTTGCTTAAAACAACGAAACAACTTGTTTTAGACCGAAACGAGTTAAATCTGAACACATCGGTTTTACAGGTGTCTGTGTGATACGACTCAAAACTTTTTCTCCTGTAACTGCGCGAAAAGCATGTATTCTTGCTTAAAACAACGAAACAACTTGTTTTAGACCGAAACGAGTTAAATCTGAACAAATCGGTTTTACAAGTGTCTGTGTGATACGAGTCAAAACGTTTTTCATATAACAGCGCGAAAAGCATGTATTCTTGCTTAACACAACGAAACAAGCTGTTTTAGAACGAAGCGAGCTAGATCTGAAGACATCGGTTTTACAAGTGTCTGTGTGATACGTCAAAACTTTTTCTCCTGTAACTGCGCGAAAAGCATGTATTCTTGCTTAACACAACGAAACAAGCTGTTTTAGACCGAAACGAGTTAGATCTGAACACATCGGTTTTACAAGTGTCCATGTGACGCTCAAAACTTTTTCTCCTGTAACTGCGCGAAAAGCATGTATTCTTGCCTATAACAACGAAACAACCTGTTTTAGACCGAAACGAGTTAAATCTGAACACATCGGATTTACAAGTGTCTGTGTGATACGAGTCAAAACTTTTTCTCCTGTAACTGCGCGAAAAGCATGTATTCTTGCTTAACACAACGAAACAAGCTGTTTTAGACCGAAACGAGTTAAATCTGAACACATCGGTTTTACAAGTGTCTGTGTGATACGTCGAAACTTTTTCTCTTATAACTGCGCGGAAAACATGTATTCGTGCTTAATACAACGAGACAAGCTGTTTTAGACCGAAACGAGTTAAATCTGAACACATCGGTTTTACAAGTGTCTGTGTGATACGATTCAAACCTTTTTTCTCCTATAACTGCGCGAAAAGCATGTATTCTTGATTAACACAACGAAACAAGTTGTTTTAGAACGAAGCGAGCTAGATCTGAAGTCATCGATTTTACAAGTGTCCGTGTGATACGCTTCAAAACTTTTTCTCCTGTAACTGCGCGAAAAGCATGTATTCTTGCTTAAAACAACGAAACAAGCTGTTTTAGACCGAACCGAGTTAAATCTGAACACATCGGATTTACAAGTGTCTGTGTGATACGAGTCAAAACTTTTTCTCCTGTAACTGCGCGAAAAGCATGTATTCTTGCTTAAAACAACGCAACAACTTGTTTTAGACCGAAACGAGTTAAATCTGAACACATCGGTTTTACAGGTGTCTGTGTGATACGACTCAAAACTTTTTCTCCTGTAACTGCGCGAAAAGCATGTATTCTTGCTTAAAACAACGAAACAACTTGTTTTAGACCGAAACGAGTTAAATCTGAACACATCGGTTTTACAAGTGTCTGTGTGATACGAGTCAAAACTTTTTTCTTATAACAGCGCGAAAAGCATGTATTCGTGCCTAATACAACGAAACAAGCTGTTTTAGACCGAAACGAGTTAAATCTGAACACATCGGTTTTACAAGTGTCTGTGTGATACGTCGAAACTTTTTCTCTTATAACTGCGCGGAAAGCATGTATTCATGCTTAATACAACGAAACAAGCTGTTTTAGACCGAAACGAGTTAAATATGAACACATCGGTTTTACAAGTGTCTGTGTGATACGAGTCAAAACGTTTTTCTTATAACAGCGCGAAAAGCATGTATTCGTGCCTAATACAACGAAACAAGCTGTTTTAGACCGAAACGAGTTAAATCTGAACACATCGGTTTTACAAGTGTCTGTGTGATACGAGTCAAAACTTTTTCTCCTGTAACTGCGCGAAAAGCATGTATTCTTGCTTAAAACAACGAAACAACCTGTTTTAGACCGAAACGAGTTAAATCTGAACATATCAGTTTTACAAGTGTCTGTGATACGAGTCAAAACTTTTTCTCCTGTAACTGCGCGAAAAGCATGTATTCTTGATTAACACAACGAAACAAGTTGTTTTAGAACGAAGCGAGCTAGATCTGAAGACATCGATTTTACAAGTGTCCGTGTGATACGCTTCAAAACTTTTTCTCCTGTAACTGCGCGGAAAGCATGTATTCTTGCTTAAAACAACGAAACAAGCTGTTTTAGACCGAAACGAGTTAAATCTGAACACATCGGTTTTACAAGTGTCTGTGTGATACGAGTCAAAACTTTTTCTCCTGTAACTGCGCGAAAAGCATGTATTCTTGCTTAAAACAACGAAACAACTTGTTTTAGACCGAAACGAGTTAAATCTGAACACATCGGTTTTACAGGTGTCTGTGTGATACGACTCAAAACTTTTTCTCCTGTAACTGCGCGAAAAGCATGTATTCTTGCTTAAAACAACGAAACAACTTGTTTTAGACCGAAACGAGTTAAATCTGAACACATCAGTTTTACAAGTGTCTGTGTGATACGAGTCAAAACGTTTTTCATATAACAGCGCGAAAAGCATGTATTCTTGCTTAACACAACGAAACAAGCTGTTTTAGAACGAAGCGAGCTAGATCTGAAGACATCGGTTTTACAAGTGTCTGTGTGATACGTCAAAACTTTTTCTCCTGTAACTGCGCGAAAAGCATGTATTCTTGCTTAACACAACGAAACAAGCTGTTTTAGACCGAAACGAGTTAGATCTGAACACATCGGTTTTACAAGTGTCTGTGTGATACGTCAAAACTTTTTCTCTTATAACAGCGCGAAAAGCATGTATTCGTGCTTAATACAACGAAACAAGCTGTTTTAGACCGAAACGAGGTAAATCTGAAGACATCGGTTTTACAAGTGTCCATGTGACGCTCAAAACTTTTTCTCCTGTAACTGCGCGAAAAGCATGTATTCTTGCCTATAACAACGAAACAACCTGTTTTAGACCGAAACGAGTTAAATCTGAACACATCGGATTTACAAGTGTCTGTGTGATACGAGTCAAAACTTTTTCTCCTGTAACTGCGCGAAAAGCATGTATTCTTGCTTAACACAACGAAACAAGCTGTTTTAGACCGAAACGAGTTAAATCTGAACACATCGGTTTTACAAGTGTCTGTGTGATACGTCGAAACTTTTTCTCTTATAACTGCGCGGAAAACATGTATTCGTGCTTAATACAACGAGACAAGCTGTTTTAGACCGAAACGAGTTAAATCTGAACACATCGGTTTTACAAGTGTCTGTGTGATACGATTCAAACCTTTTTTCTCCTATAACTGCGCGAAAAGCATGTATTCTTGATTAACACAACGAAACAAGTTGTTTTAGAACGAAGCGAGCTAGATCTGAAGTCATCGATTTTACAAGTGTCCGTGTGATACGCTTCAAAACTTTTTCTCCTGTAACTGCGCGAAAAGCATGTATTCTTGCTTAAAACAACGAAACAAGCTGTTTTAGACCGAACCGAGTTAAATCTGAACACATCGGATTTACAAGTGTCTGTGTGATACGAGTCAAAACTTTTTCTCCTGTAACTGCGCGAAAAGCATGTATTCTTGCTTAAAACAACGAAACAACTTGTTTTAGACCGAAACGAGTTAAATCTGAACACATCGGTTTTACAGGTGTCTGTGTGATACGACTCAAAACTTTTTCTCCTGTAACTGCGCGAAAAGCATGTATTCTTGCTTAAAACAACGAAACAACTTGTTTTAGACCGAAACGAGTTAAATCTGAACACATCGGTTTTACAAGTGTCTGTGTGATACGAGTCAAAACTTTTTTCTTATAACAGCGCGAAAAGCATGTATTCGTGCCTAATACAACGAAACAAGCTGTTTTAGACCGAAACGAGTTAAATCTGAACACATCGGTTTTACAAGTGTCTGTGTGATACGTCGAAACTTTTTCTCTTATAACTGCGCGGAAAGCATGTATTCATGCTTAATACAACGAAACAAGCTGTTTTAGACCGAAACGAGTTAAATATGAACACATCGGTTTTACAAGTGTCTGTGTGATACGACTCAAACCTTTTTTCTCCTATAACTGCGCGAAAAGCATGTATTCTTGCTTTACACAACGAAACAAGCTGTTTTAGAACGAAGCGAGCTAGATCTGAAGACATCGGTTTTACAAGTGTCGTGTGATAGGCTTCAAAACTTTTTCTTTTGTAACTGCGCTAAAAGCATGTATTCTTGCTTAAAACAACGAAACAAGTTGTTTTAGACCGAAACGAGTTAAATCTGAACAAATCGGTTTTACAAGTGTCTGTGTGATACGAGTCAAAACTTTTTCTCCTGTAACTGCGCGAAAAGCATGTATTCTTGCTTAAAACAACGAAACAACCTGTTTTAGACCGAAACGAGTTAAATCTGAACATATCAGTTTTACAAGTGTCTGTGATACGAGTCAAAACTTTTTCTCCTGTAACTGCGCGAAAAGCATGTATTCTTGCTTAACACAACGAAACAAGCTGTTTTAGACCGAAACAAGTTAAATCTGAACACATCGGTTTTACAAGTGTCTGTGTGATACGTCAAAACTTTTTCTCCTGTAACTGCGCGAAAAGCATGTATTCTTGCTTAAAACAACGAAACAACCTGTTTTAGACCGAAACGAGTTAGATCTGAACACATCGGTTTTACAAGTGTCTGTGTGATACGTCAAAACTTTTTCTCTTATAACAGCGCGAAAAGCATGTATTCGTGCTTAATACAACGAAACAAGCTGTTTTAGACCGAAACGAGTTAAATCTGAAGACATCGGTTTTACAAGTGTCCATGTGACGCTCAAAACTTTTTCTCCTGTAACTGCGCGAAAAGCATGTATTCTTGCCTATAACAACGAAACCAGCTGTTTTAGATCGAAACGAGTTAAATCTGAACACATCGGATTTACAAGTGTCTGTGTGATACGAGTCAAAACTTTTTCTCCTGTAACTGCGCGAAAAGCATGTATTCTTGCTTAACACAACGAAACAAGCTGTTTTAGACCGAAACGAGTTAAATCTGAACACATCGGTTTTACAAGTGTCTTTGTGATACGTCGAAACTTTTTCTCTTATAACTGCGCGGAAAGCATGTATTCGTGCTTAATGCAACGAGACAAGCTGTTTTAGACCGAAACGAGTTAAATCTGAACACATCGGTTTTACAAGTGTCTGTGTGATACGACTCAAACCTTTTTTCTCCTATAACTGCGCGAAAAGCATGTATTCTTGATTAACACAACGAAACAAGTTGTTTTAGAACGAAGCGAGCTAGATCTGAAGACATCGATTTTACAAGTGTCCGTGTGATACGCTTCAAAACTTTTTCTCCTGTAACTGCGCGAAAAGCATGTATTCTTGCTTAAAACAACGAAACAAGCTGTTTTAGATCGAAACGAGTTAAATCTGAACACATCGGTTTTACAAGTGTCTGTGTGATACGAGTCAAAACTTTTTCTCCTGTAACTGCGCGAAAAGCATGTATTCTTGCTTAAAACAACGAAACAACTTGTTTTAGACCGAAACGAGTTAAATCTGAACACATCGGTTTTACAGGTGTCTGTGTGATACGACTCAAAACTTTTTCTCCTGTAACTGCGCGAAAAGCATGTATTCTTGCTTAAAACAACGAAACAACTTGTTTTAGACCGAAACGAGTTAAATCTGAACACATCGGTTTTACAAGTGTCTGTGTGATACGACTCAAACTTTTTTTCTCCTATAACTGCGCGAAAAGCATGTATTCTTGCTTAACACAACCAAACAAGCTGTTTTAGAACGAAGCGAGCTAGATCTGAAGACATCGGTTTTACAAGTGTCGTGTGGTAGGCTTCAAAACTTTTTCTTTTGTAACTGCGCTAAAAGCATGTATTCTTGCTTAAAACAACGAAACAAGTTGTTTTAGAACGAAACGAGTTAAATCTGAACAAATCGGTTTTACAAGTGTCTGTGTGATACGAGTCAAAACTTTTTCTCCTGTAACTGCGCGAAAAGCATGTATTCTTGCTTAAAACAACGAAACAACCTGTTTTAGACCGAAACGAGTTAAATCTGAACAAATCGGTTTTACAAGTGTCTGTGTGATACGAGTCAAAACTTTTTCTCCTGTAACTGCGCGAAAAGCATGTATTCTTGCTTAACACAACGAAACAAGCTGTTTTAGACCGAAACAAGTTAAATCTGAACACATCGGTTTTACAGGTGTCTGTGTGATACGAGTCAAAACTTTTTCTCCTGTAACTGCGTGAAAAGCATGTATTCTTGCTTAAAACAACGAAACAACCTGTTTTAGACCGAAACGAGTTAAATCTGAACACATCGGTTTTACAAGTGTCTGTGTGATACGAGTCAAAACTTTTTCTCTTATAACAGCGCGAAAAGCATGTATTCGTGCTTAATACAACGAAACAAGCTGCTTTAGACCGAAACGAGTTAAATCTGAACACATCGGTTTTACAAGTGTCTGTGTGATACGTCGAAACTTTTTCTCTTATAACTGCGCGGAAAGCATGTTTTCGTGCTTAATACAACGAGACAAGCTGTTTTAGACCGAAACGAGTTAAATCTGAACACATCGGTTTTACAAGTGTCTGTGTGATACGAATCAAACCTTTTTTCTCCTATAACTGCGCGAAAAGCATGTATTCTTGCTTAACACAACGAAACAAGCTGTTTTAGAACGAAGCGAGCTAGATCTGAACACATCGGTTTTACAAGTGTCTGTGTGATACGAGTCAAAACTTTTTCTCTTATAACTGCGCGAAAAGCATGTATTCGTGCTTAATACAACGAAACAACTTGTTTTAGACAGAAACGAGCTAAATCTGAAGACATCGGTTTTACAAGTGTCTGTGTGATACGACTAAAAACTTTTTCTCTTATAACTGCGCGAAAAGCATGTATTCGTGCTTAATACAACGAAACAAGCTGTTTTAGACCGAAACGAGTTAAATCTGAACACATCGGTTTTACAAGTGTCTGTGTGATACGAGTCAAAACTTTTTCTCCTGTAACTGCGCGAAAAGCATGTATTCTTGCTTAAAACAACGAAACAACCTGTTTTAGACCGAAACGAGTTAAATCTGAACATATCAGTTTTACAAGTGTCTGTGATACGAGTCAAAACTTTTTCTCCTGTAACTGCGCGAAAAGCATGTATTCTTGATTAACACAACGAAACAAGTTGTTTTAGAACGAAGCGAGCTAGATCTGAAGACATCGATTTTACAAGTGTCCGTGTGATACGCTTCAAAACTTTTTCTCCTGTAACTGCGCGAAAAGCATGTATTCTTGCTTAAAACAACGAAACAAGCTGTTTTAGACCGAAACGAGTTAAATCTGAACACATCGGTTTTACAAGTGTCTGTGTGATACGAGTCAAAACTTTTTCTCCTGTAACTGCGCGAAAAGCATGTATTCTTGCTTAAAACAACGAAACAACTTGTTTTAGACCGAAACGAGTTAAATCTGAACACATCGGTTTTACAGGTGTCTGTGTGATACGACTCAAAACTTTTTCTCCTGTAACTGCGCGAAAAGCATGTATTCTTGCTTAAAACAACGAAACAACTTGTTTTAGACCGAAACGAGTTAAATCTGAACACATCGGTTTTACAAGTGTCTGTGTGATACGAGTCAAAACGTTTTCTCCTGTAACTGCGCGAAAAGCATGTATTCTTGCTTAAAACAACGAAACAACTTGTTTTAGACCGAAACGAGTTAAATCTGAACACATCGGTTTTACAGGTGTCTGTGTGATACGACTCAAAACTTTTTCTCCTGTAACTGCGCGAAAAGCATGTATTCTTGCTTAAAACAACGAAACAACTTGTTTTAGACCGAAACGAGTTAAATCTGAACACATCGGTTTTACAAGTGTCTGTGTGATACGACTCAAACTTTTTTTCTCCTATAACTGCGCGAAAAGCATGTATTCTTGCTTAACACAACCAAACAAGCTGTTTTAGAACGAAGCGAGCTAGATCTGAAGACATCGGTTTTACAAGTGTCGTGTGATAGGCTTCAAAACTTTTTCTTTTGTAACTGCGCTAAAAGCATGTATTCTTGCTTAAAACAACGAAACAAGTTGTTTTAGAACGAAACGAGTTAAATCTGAACAAATCGGTTTTACAAGTGTCTGTGTGATACGAGTCAAAACTTTTTCTCCTGTAACTGCGCGAAAAGCATGTATTCTTGCTTAAAACAACGAAACAACCTGTTTTAGACCGAAACGAGTTAAATCTGAACAAATCGGTTTTACAAGTGTCTGTGTGATACGAGTCAAAACTTTTTCTCCTGTAACTGCGCGAAAAGCATGTATTCTTGCTTAACACAACGAAACAAGCTGTTTTAGACCGAAACAAGTTAAATCTGAACACATCGGTTTTACAGGTGTCTGTGTGATACGAGTCAAAACTTTTTCTCCTGTAACTGCGTGAAAAGCATGTATTCTTGCTTAAAACAACGAAACAACCTGTTTTAGACCGAAACGAGTTAAATCTGAACACATCGGTTTTACAAGTGTCTGTGTGATACGAGTCAAAACTTTTTCTCTTATAACAGCGCGAAAAGCATGTATTCGTGCTTAATACAACGAAACAAGCTGCTTTAGACCGAAACGAGTTAAATCTGAACACATCGGTTTTACAAGTGTCTGTGTGATACGTCGAAACTTTTTCTCTTATAACTGCGCGGAAAGCATGTTTTCGTGCTTAATACAACGAGACAAGCTGTTTTAGACCGAAACGAGTTAAATCTGAACACATCGGTTTTACAAGTGTCTGTGTGATACGAATCAAACCTTTTTTCTCCTATAACTGCGCGAAAAGCATGTATTCTTGCTTAACACAACGAAACAAGCTGTTTTAGAACGAAGCGAGCTAGATCTGAACACATCGGTTTTACAAGTGTCTGTGTGATACGAGTCAAAACTTTTTCTCTTATAACTGCGCGAAAAGCATGTATTCGTGCTTAATACAACGAAACAACTTGTTTTAGACAGAAACGAGCTAAATCTGAAGACATCGGTTTTACAAGTGTCTGTGTGATACGACTAAAAACTTTTTCTCTTATAACTGCGCGAAAAGCATGTATTCGTGCTTAATACAACGAAACAAGCTGTTTTAGACCGAAACGAGTTAAATCTGAACACATCGGTTTTACAAGTGTCTGTGTGATACGAGTCAAAACTTTTTCTCCTGTAACTGCGCGAAAAGCATGTATTCTTGCTTAAAACAACGAAACAACCTGTTTTAGACCGAAACGAGTTAAATCTGAACATATCAGTTTTACAAGTGTCTGTGATACGAGTCAAAACTTTTTCTCCTGTAACTGCGCGAAAAGCATGTATTCTTGATTAACACAACGAAACAAGTTGTTTTAGAACGAAGCGAGCTAGATCTGAAGACATCGATTTTACAAGTGTCCGTGTGATACGCTTCAAAACTTTTTCTCCTGTAACTGCGCGAAAAGCATGTATTCTTGCTTAAAACAACGAAACAAGCTGTTTTAGACCGAAACGAGTTAAATCTGAACACATCGGTTTTACAAGTGTCTGTGTGATACGAGTCAAAACTTTTTCTCCTGTAACTGCGCGAAAAGCATGTATTCTTGCTTAAAACAACGAAACAACTTGTTTTAGACCGAAACGAGTTAAATCTGAACACATCGGTTTTACAGGTGTCTGTGTGATACGACTCAAAACTTTTTCTCCTGTAACTGCGCGAAAAGCATGTATTCTTGCTTAAAACAACGAAACAACTTGTTTTAGACCGAAACGAGTTAAATCTGAACACATCGGTTTTACAAGTGTCTGTGTGATACGAGTCAAAACGTTTTTCATATAACAGCGCGAAAAGCATGTATTCTTGCTTAACACAACGAAACAAGCTGTTTTAGAACGAAGCGAGCTAGATCTGAAGACATCGGTTTTACAAGTGTCGTGTGATAGGCTTCAAAACTTTTTCTCCTGTAACTGCGCGAAAAGCCTGTATTCTTGCTTAAAACAACGAAACAAGCTGTTTTAGACCGAAACGAGTTAAATCTGAACACATCGGTTTTACAAGTGTCTGTGTGATACGAGTCAAAACTTTTTCTCCTGTAACTGCGCGAAAAGCATGTATTCTTGCTTAAAACAACGAAACAAGTTGTTTTAGACCAAAACGAGTTAAATCTGAACAAATCGGTTTTACAAGTGTCTGTGTGATACGTCAAAACTTTTTCTCCTGTAACTGCGCGAAAAGCATGTATTCTTGCTTAAAACAACGAAACAACCTGTTTTAGACCGAAACGAGTTAGATCTGAACACATCGGTTTTACAAGTGTCTGTGTGATACGTCAAAACTTTTTCTCTTATAACAGCGCGAAAAGCATGTATTCGTGCTTAATACAACGAAACAAGCTGTTTTAGACCGAAACGAGTTAAATCTGAAGACATCGGTTTTACAAGTGTCCATGTGACGCTCAAAACTTTTTCTCCTGTAACTGCGCGAAAAGCATGTATTCTTGCCTATAACAACGAAACAAGCTGTTTTAGATCGAAACGAGTTAAATCTGAACACATCGGATTTACAAGTTTCTGTGTGATACGAGTCAAAACTTTTTCTCCTGTAACTGCGCGAAAAGCATGTATTCTTGCTTAACACAACGAAACAAGCTGTTTTAGACCGAAACGAGTTAAATCTGAACACATCGGTTTTACAAGTGTCTGTGTGATACGTCGAAACTTTTTCTCTTATAACTGCGCGGAAAGCATGTATTCGTGCTTAATACAACGAGACAAACTGTTTTAGACCGAAACGAGTTAAATCTGAACACATCGGTTTTACAAGTGTCTGTGTGATACGACGCAAACCTTTTTTCCTCCTATAACTGCGCGAAAAGCATGTATTCTTGATTAACACAACGAAACAAGTTGTTTTAGAACGAAGCGAGCTAGATCTGAAGACATCGATTTTACAAGTGTCCGTGTGATACGCTTCAAAACTTTTTCTCCTGTAACTGCGCGAAAAGCATGTATTCTTGCTTAAAACAACGAAACAAGCTGTTTTAGACCGAAACGAGTTAAATCTGAACACATCGGTTTTACAAGTGTCTGTGTGATACGAGTCAAAACTTTTTCTCCTGTAACTGCGCGAAAAGCATGTATTCTTGCTTAAAACAACGAAACAACTTGTTTTAGACCGAAACGAGTTAAATCTGAACACATCCGTTTTACAGGTGTCTGTGTGATACGACTCAAAACTTTTTCTCCTGTAACTGCGCGAAAAGCATGTATTCTTGCTTAAAACAACGAAACAACTTGTTTTAGACCGAAACGAGTTAAATCTGAACACATCGGTTTTACAAGTGTCTGTGTGATACGAGTCAAAACGTTTTTCTTATAACAGCGCGAAAAGCATGTATTCATGCTTAATACAACGAGACAAGTTGTTTTAGACCGAAACGAGGTAAATCTGAACACATCGGTTTTACAAGTGTCTGTGTGATACGACTCAAACCTTTTTTCTCCTATAACTGCGCGAAAAGCATGTATTCTTGCTTAACACAACGAAACAAGCTGTTTTAGAACGAAGCGAGCTAGATCTGAAGACATCGGTTTTACAAGTGTCGTGTGATAGGCTTCAAAACATTTTCTTTTGTAACTGCGCTAAAAGCATGTATTCTTGCTTAAAACAACGAAACAAGTTGTTTTAGAACGAAACGAGTTAAATCTGAACAAATCGGTTTTACAAGTGTCTGTGTGATACGAGTCAAAACTTTTTCTCCTGTAACTGCGCGAAAAGCATGTATTCTTGCTTAAAACAACGAAACAACCTGTTTTAGACCGAAACGAGTTAAATCTGAACACATCGGTTTTACAAGTGTCTGTGTGATACGAGTCAAAACTTTTTCTCCTGTAACTGCGCGAAAAGCATGTATTCTTGCTTAACACAACGAAACAAGCTGTTTTAGACCGAAACAAGTTAAATCTGAACACATCGGTTTTACAGGTGTCTGTGTGATACGACTCAAAACTTTTTCTCCTGTAACTGCGCGAAAAGCATGTATTCTTGCTTAAAACAACGAAACAACTTGTTTTAGACCGAAAGGAGTTAAATCTGAACACATCGGTTTTACAAGTGTCTGTGTGATACGAGTCAAAACTTTTTTCTTATAACAGCGCGAAAAGCATGTATTCGTGCCTAATACAACGAAACAAGCTGTTTTAGACCGAAACGAGTTAAATCTGAACACATCGGTTTTACAAGTGTCTGTGTGATACGTCGAAACTTTTTCTCTTATAACTGCGCGGAAAGCATGTATTCATGCTTAATACAACGAGACAAGCTGTTTTAGACCGAAACGAGTTAAATATGAACACATCGGTTTTACAAGTGTCTGTGTGATACGACTCAAACCTTTTTTCTCCTATAACTGCGCGAAAAGCATGTATTCTTGCTTAACACAACGAAACAAGCTGTTTTAGAACGAAGCGAGCTAGATCTGAAGACATCGGTTTTACAAGTGTCGTGTGATAGGCTTCAAAACTTTTTCTTTTGTAACTGCGCTAAAAGCATGTATTCTTGCTTAAAACAACGAAACAAGTTGTTTTAGACCGAAACGAGTTAAATCTGAACAAATCGGTTTTACAAGTGTCTGTGTGATACGAGTCAAAACTTTTTCTCCTGTAACTGCGCGAAAAGCATGTGTTCTTGCTTAAAACAACGAAACAACCTGTTTTAGACCGAAACGAGTTAAATCTGAACATATCGGTTTTACAAGTGTCTGTGATACGAGTCAAAACTTTTTCTCCTGTAACTGCGCGAAAAGCATGTATTCTTGCTTAACACAACGAAACAAGCTGTTTTAGACCGAAACAAGTTAAATCTGAACACATCGGTTTTACAAGTGTCTGTGTGATACGAGTCAAAACTTTTTCTCCTGTAACTGCGCGAAAAGCATGTATTCTTGCTTAAAACAACGAAACAACCTGTTTTAGACCGAAACGAGGTAAATCTGAACACATCGGTTTTACAAGTGTCTGTGTGATACGAGTCAAAACTTTTTCTCTTATAACAGCGCGAAAAGCATGTATTCGTGCTTAATACAACGAAACAAGCTGTTTTAGACCGAAACGAGTTAAATCTGAACACATCGGTTTTACAAGTGTCTGTGTGATACGTCGAAACTTTTTCTCTTATAACTGCGCGGAAAGCATGTTTTCGTGCTTAATACAACGAGACAAGCTGTTTTAGACCGAAACGAGTTAAATCTGAACACATCGGTTTTACAAGTGTCTGTGTGATACGACTCAAACCTTTTTTCTCCTATAACTGCGCGAAAAGCATGTATTCTTGCTTAACACAACGAAACAAGCTGTTTTAGAACGAAGCGAGCTAGATCTGAACACATCGGTTTTACAAGTGTCTGTGTGATACGAGTCAAAACTTTTTCTCTTATAACTGCGCGAAAAGCATGTATTCGTGCTTAATACAACGAAACAACTTGTTTTAGACAGAAACGAGCTAAATCTGAAGACATCGGTTTTACAAGTGTCTGTGTGATACGACTAAAAACTTTTTTCTCCTATAACTGCGCGAAAAGCATGTATTCTTGCTTAACACAACGAAACAAGCTGTTTTAGACCGAAACGAGTTAAATCTGAACACATCGGTATTACAAGTGTCTATGTGATACGAGTCAAAACTTTTTCTCCTGTAACTGCGCGAAAAGCATGTATTCTTGCTTAAAACAACGAAACAACTTGTTTTAGACCGAAACGAGTTAAATCTGAACACATCGGTTTTACAAGTGTCTGTGTGATACGAGTCAAAACTTTTTTCTTATAACAGCGCGAAAAGCATGTATTCGTGCCTAATACAACGAAACAAGCTGTTTTAGACCGAAACGAGTTAAATCTGAACACATCGGTTTTACAAGTGTCTGTGTGATACGACTCAAACCTTTTTTCTCCTATAACTGCGCGAAAAGCATGTATTCTTGCTTAACACAACGAAACAAGTTGTTTTAGACCGAAACGAGTTAAATCTGAACAAATCGGTTTTACAAGTGTCTGTGTGATACGAGTCAAAACTTTTTCTCCTGTAACTGCGCGAAAAGCATGTATTCTTGCTTAAAACAACGAAACAACCTGTTTTAGACCGAAACGAGTTAAATCTGAACATATCGGTTTTACAAGTGTCTGTGATACGAGTCAAAACTTTTTCTCCTGTAACTGCGCGAAAAGCATGTATTCTTGCTTAACACAACGAAACAAGCTGTTTTAGACCGAAACAAGTTAAATCTGAACACATCGGTTTTACAAGTGTCTGTGTGATACGAGTCAAAACTTTTTCTCCTGTAACTGCGTGAAAAGCATGTATTCTTGCTTAAAACAACGAAACAACCTGTTTTAGACCGAAACGAGGTAAATCTGAACACATCGGTTTTACAAGTGTCTGTGTGATACGAGTCAAAACTTTTTCTCTTATAACAGCGCGAAAAGCATGTTCTCGTGCTTAATACAACGAAACAAGCTGTTTTAGACCGAAACGAGTTAAATCTGAACACATCGGTTTTACAAGTGTCTGTGTGATACGTCGAAACTTTTTCTCTTATAACTGCGCGGAAAGCATGTTTTCGTGCTTAATACAACGAGACAAGCTGTTTTAGACCGAAACGAGTTAAATCTGAACACATCGGTTTTACAAGTGTCTTTGTGATACGTCGAAACTTTTTCTCTTATAACTGCGCGGAAAGCATGTATTCGTGCTTAATGCAACGAGACAAGCTGTTTTAGACCGAAACGAGTTAAATCTGAACACATCGGTTTTACAAGTGTCTGTGTGATACGACTCAAACCTTTTTTCTCCTATAACTGCGCGAAAAGCATGTATTCTTGATTAACACAACGAAACAAGTTGTTTTAGAACGAAGCGAGCTAGATCTGAAGACATCGATTTTACAAGTGTCCGTGTGATACGCTTCAAAACTTTTTCTCCTGTAACTGCGCGAAAAGCATGTATTCTTGCTTAAAACAACGAAACAAGCTGTTTTAGATCGAAACGAGTTAAATCTGAACACATCGGTTTTACAAGTGTCTGTGTGATACGAGTCAAAACTTTTTCTCCTGTAACTGCGCGAAAAGCATGTATTCTTGCTTAAAACAACGAAACAACTTGTTTTAGACCGAAACGAGTTAAATCTGAACACATCGGTTTTACAGGTGTCTGTGTGATACGACTCAAAACTTTTTCTCCTGTAACTGCGCGAAAAGCATGTATTCTTGCTTAAAACAACGAAACAACTTGTTTTAGACCGAAACGAGTTAAATCTGAACACATCGGTTTTACAAGTGTCTGTGTGATACGAGTCAAAACGTTTTTCTTATAACAGCGCGAAAAGCATGTATTCGTGCCTAATACAACGAAACAAGCTGTTTTAGACCGAAACGAGTTAAATCTGAACACATCGGTTTTACAAGTGTCTGTGTGATACGTCGAAACTTTTTCTCTTATAACTGCGCGGAAAGCATGTATTCATGCTTAATACAACGAGACAAGCTGTTTTAGACCGAAACGAGTTAAATCTGAACACATCGGTTTTACAAGTGTCTGTGTGATACGACTCAAACTTTTTTTCTCCTATAACTGCGCGAAAAGCATGTATTCTTGCTTAACACAACCAAACAAGCTGTTTTAGAACGAAGCGAGCTAGATCTGAAGACATCGGTTTTACAAGTGTCGTGTGATAGGCTTCAAAACTTTTTCTTTTGTAACTGCGCTAAAAGCATGTATTCTTGCTTAAAACAACGAAACAAGTTGTTTTAGAACGAAACGAGTTAAATCTGAACAAATCGGTTTTACAAGTGTCTGTGTGATACGAGTCAAAACTTTTTCTCCTGTAACTGCGCGAAAAGCATGTATTCTTGCTTAAAACAACGAAACAACCTGTTTTAGACCGAAACGAGTTAAATCTGAACAAATCGGTTTTACAAGTGTCTGTGTGATACGAGTCAAAACTTTTTCTCCTGTAACTGCGCGAAAAGCATGTATTCTTGCTTAACACAACGAAACAAGCTGTTTTAGACCGAAACAAGTTAAATCTGAACACATCGGTTTTACAGGTGTCTGTGTGATACGAGTCAAAACTTTTTCTCCTGTAACTGCGTGAAAAGCATGTATTCTTGCTTAAAACAACGAAACAACCTGTTTTAGACCGAAACGAGTTAAATCTGAACACATCGGTTTTACAAGTGTCTGTGTGATACGAGTCAAAACTTTTTCTCTTATAACAGCGCGAAAAGCATGTATTCGTGCTTAATACAACGAAACAAGCTGCTTTAGACCGAAACGAGTTAAATCTGAACACATCGGTTTTACAAGTGTCTGTGTGATACGTCGAAACTTTTTCTCTTATAACTGCGCGGAAAGCATGTTTTCGTGCTTAATACAACGAGACAAGCTGTTTTAGACCGAAACGAGTTAAATCTGAACACATCGGTTTTACAAGTGTCTGTGTGATACGAATCAAACCTTTTTTCTCCTATAACTGCGCGAAAAGCATGTATTCTTGCTTAACACAACGAAACAAGCTGTTTTAGAACGAAGCGAGCTAGATCTGAACACATCGGTTTTACAAGTGTCTGTGTGATACGAGTCAAAACTTTTTCTCTTATAACTGCGCGAAAAGCATGTATTCGTGCTTAATACAACGAAACAACTTGTTTTAGACAGAAACGAGCTAAATCTGAAGACATCGGTTTTACAAGTGTCTGTGTGATACGACTAAAAACTTTTTCTCTTATAACTGCGCGAAAAGCATGTATTCGTGCTTAATACAACGAAACAAGCTGTTTTAGACCGAAACGAGTTAAATCTGAACACATCGGTTTTACAAGTGTCTGTGTGATACGAGTCAAAACGTTTTTCTTATAACAGCGCGAAAAGCATGTATTCGTGCCTAATACAACGAAACAAGCTGTTTTAGACCGAAACGAGTTAAATCTGAACACATCGGTTTTACAAGTGTCTGTGTGATACGAGTCAAAACTTTTTCTCCTGTAACTGCGCGAAAAGCATGTATTCTTGCTTAAAACAACGAAACAACCTGTTTTAGACCGAAACGAGTTAAATCTGAACATATCAGTTTTACAAGTGTCTGTGATACGAGTCAAAACTTTTTCTCCTGTAACTGCGCGAAAAGCATGTATTCTTGATTAACACAACGAAACAAGTTGTTTTAGAACGAAGCGAGCTAGATCTGAAGACATCGATTTTACAAGTGTCCGTGTGATACGCTTCAAAACTTTTTCTCCTGTAACTGCGCGAAAAGCATGTATTCTTGCTTAAAACAACGAAACAAGCTGTTTTAGACCGAAACGAGTTAAATCTGAACACATCGGTTTTACAAGTGTCTGTGTGATACGAGTCAAAACTTTTTCTCCTGTAACTGCGCGAAAAGCATGTATTCTTGCTTAAAACAACGAAACAACTTGTTTTAGACCGAAACGAGTTAAATCTGAACACATCGGTTTTACAGGTGTCTGTGTGATACGACTCAAAACTTTTTCTCCTGTAACTGCGCGAAAAGCATGTATTCTTGCTTAAAACAACGAAACAACTTGTTTTAGACCGAAACGAGTTAAATCTGAACACATCGGTTTTACAAGTGTCTGTGTGATACGAGTCAAAACGTTTTTCATATAACAGCGCGAAAAGCATGTATTCTTGCTTAACACAACGAAACAAGCTGTTTTAGAACGAAGCGAGCTAGATCTGAAGACATCGGTTTTACAAGTGTCGTGTGATAGGCTTCAAAACTTTTTCTCCTGTAACTGCGCGAAAAGCCTGTATTCTTGCTTAAAACAACGAAACAAGCTGTTTTAGACCGAAACGAGTTAAATCTGAACACATCGGTTTTACAAGTGTCTGTGTGATACGAGTCAAAACTTTTTCTCCTGTAACTGCGCGAAAAGCATGTATTCTTGCTTAAAACAACGAAACAAGTTGTTTTAGACCAAAACGAGTTAAATCTGAACAAATCGGTTTTACAAGTGTCTGTGTGATACGTCAAAACTTTTTCTCCTGTAACTGCGCGAAAAGCATGTATTCTTGCTTAAAACAACGAAACAACCTGTTTTAGACCGAAACGAGTTAGATCTGAACACATCGGTTTTACAAGTGTCTGTGTGATACGTCAAAACTTTTTCTCTTATAACAGCGCGAAAAGCATGTATTCGTGCTTAATACAACGAAACAAGCTGTTTTAGACCGAAACGAGTTAAATCTGAAGACATCGGTTTTACAAGTGTCCATGTGACGCTCAAAACTTTTTCTCCTGTAACTGCGCGAAAAGCATGTATTCTTGCCTATAACAACGAAACAAGCTGTTTTAGATCGAAACGAGTTAAATCTGAACACATCGGATTTACAAGTTTCTGTGTGATACGAGTCAAAACTTTTTCTCCTGTAACTGCGCGAAAAGCATGTATTCTTGCTTAACACAACGAAACAAGCTGTTTTAGACCGAAACGAGTTAAATCTGAACACATCGGTTTTACAAGTGTCTGTGTGATACGTCGAAACTTTTTCTCTTATAACTGCGCGGAAAGCATGTATTCGTGCTTAATACAACGAGACAAACTGTTTTAGACCGAAACGAGTTAAATCTGAACACATCGGTTTTACAAGTGTCTGTGTGATACGACGCAAACCTTTTTTCCTCCTATAACTGCGCGAAAAGCATGTATTCTTGATTAACACAACGAAACAAGTTGTTTTAGAACGAAGCGAGCTAGATCTGAAGACATCGATTTTACAAGTGTCCGTGTGATACGCTTCAAAACTTTTTCTCCTGTAACTGCGCGAAAAGCATGTATTCTTGCTTAAAACAACGAAACAAGCTGTTTTAGACCGAAACGAGTTAAATCTGAACACATCGGTTTTACAAGTGTCTGTGTGATACGAGTCAAAACTTTTTCTCCTGTTACTGCGCGAAAAGCATGTATTCTTGCTTAAAACAACGAAACAACTTGTTTTAGACCGAAACGAGTTAAATCTGAACACATCCGTTTTACAGGTGTCTGTGTGATACGACTCAAAACTTTTTCTCCTGTAACTGCGCGAAAAGCATGTATTCTTGCTTAAAACAACGAAACAACTTGTTTTAGACCGAAACGAGTTAAATCTGAACACATCGGTTTTACAAGTGTCTGTGTGATACGAGTCAAAACGTTTTTCTTATAACAGCGCGAAAAGCATGTATTCATGCTTAATACAACGAGACAAGTTGTTTTAGACCGAAACGAGGTAAATCTGAACACATCGGTTTTACAAGTGTCTGTGTGATACGACTCAAACCTTTTTTCTCCTATAACTGCGCGAAAAGCATGTATTCTTGCTTAACACAACGAAACAAGCTGTTTTAGAACGAAGCGAGCTAGATCTGAAGACATCGGTTTTACAAGTGTCGTGTGATAGGCTTCAAAACATTTTCTTTTGTAACTGCGCTAAAAGCATGTATTCTTGCTTAAAACAACGAAACAAGTTGTTTTAGAACGAAACGAGTTAAATCTGAACAAATCGGTTTTACAAGTGTCTGTGTGATACGAGTCAAAACTTTTTCTCCTGTAACTGCGCGAAAAGCATGTATTCTTGCTTAAAACAACGAAACAACCTGTTTTAGACCGAAACGAGTTAAATCTGAACATATCGGTTTTACAAGTGTCTGTGATACGAGTCAAAACTTTTTCTCCTGTAACTGCGCGAAAAGCATGTATTCTTGCTTAACACAACGAAACAAGCTGTTTTAGACCGAAACAAGTTAAATCTGAACACATCGGTTTTACAGGTGTCTGTGTGATACGACTCAAAACTTTTTCTCCTGTAACTGCGCGAAAAGCATGTATTCTTGCTTAAAACAACGAAACAACTTGTTTTAGACCGAAACGAGTTAAATCTGAACACATCGGTTTTACAAGTGTCTGTGTGATACGAGTCAAAACTTTTTTCTTATAACAGCGCGAAAAGCATGTATTCGTGCCTAATACAACGAAACAAGCTGTTTTAGACCGAAACGAGTTAAATCTGAACACATCGGTTTTACAAGTGTCTGTGTGATACGTCGAAACTTTTTCTCTTATAACTGCGCGGAAAGCATGTATTCATGCTTAATACAACGAGACAAGCTGTTTTAGACCGAAACGAGTTAAATATGAACACATCGGTTTTACAAGTGTCTGTGTGATACGACTCAAACCTTTTTTCTCCTATAACTGCGCGAAAAGCATGTATTCTTGCTTAACACAACGAAACAAGCTGTTTTAGAACGAAGCGAGCTAGATCTGAAGACATCGGTTTTACAAGTGTCGTGTGATAGGCTTCAAAACTTTTTCTTTTGTAACTGCGCTAAAAGCATGTATTCTTGCTTAAAACAACGAAACAAGTTGTTTTAGACCGAAACGAGTTAAATCTGAACAAATCGGTTTTACAAGTGTCTGTGTGATACGAGTCAAAACTTTTTCTCCTGTAACTGCGCGAAAAGCATGTGTTCTTGCTTAAAACAACGAAACAACCTGTTTTAGACCGAAACGAGTTAAATCTGAACATATCGGTTTTACAAGTGTCTGTGATACGAGTCAAAACTTTTTCTCCTGTAACTGCGCGAAAAGCATGTATTCTTGCTTAACACAACGAAACAAGCTGTTTTAGACCGAAACAAGTTAAATCTGAACACATCGGTTTTACAAGTGTCTGTGTGATACGAGTCAAAACTTTTTCTCCTGTAACTGCGCGAAAAGCATGTATTCTTGCTTAAAACAACGAAACAACCTGTTTTAGACCGAAACGAGGTAAATCTGAACACATCGGTTTTACAAGTGTCTGTGTGATACGAGTCAAAACTTTTTCTCTTATAACAGCGCGAAAAGCATGTATTCGTGCTTAATACAACGAAACAAGCTGTTTTAGACCGAAACGAGTTAAATCTGAACACATCGGTTTTACAAGTGTCTGTGTGATACGTCGAAACTTTTTCTCTTATAACTGCGCGGAAAGCATGTTTTCGTGCTTAATACAACGAGACAAGCTGTTTTAGACCGAAACGAGTTAAATCTGAACACATCGGTTTTACAAGTGTCTGTGTGATACGACTCAAACCTTTTTTCTCCTATAACTGCGCGAAAAGCATGTATTCTTGCTTAACACAACGAAACAAGCTGTTTTAGAACGAAGCGAGCTAGATCTGAACACATCGGTTTTACAAGTGTCTGTGTGATACGAGTCAAAACTTTTTCTCTTATAACTGCGCGAAAAGCATGTATTCGTGCTTAATACAACGAAACAACTTGTTTTAGACAGAAACGAGCTAAATCTGAAGACATCGGTTTTACAAGTGTCTGTGTGATACGACTAAAAACTTTTTTCTCCTATAACTGCGCGAAAAGCATGTATTCTTGCTTAACACAACGAAACAAGCTGTTTTAGACCGAAACGAGTTAAATCTTAACACATCGGTATTACAAGTGTCTATGTGATACGAGTCAAAACTTTTTCTCCTGTAACTGCGCGAAAAGCATGTATTCTTGCTTAAAACAACGAAACAACTTGTTTTAGACCGAAACGAGTTAAATCTGAACACATCGGTTTTACAAGTGTCTGTGTGATACGAGTCAAAACTTTTTTCTTATAACAGCGCGAAAAGCATGTATTCGTGCCTAATACAACGAAACAAGCTGTTTTAGACCGAAACGAGTTAAATCTGAACACATCGGTTTTACAAGTGTCTGTGTGATACGACTCAAACCTTTTTTCTCCTATAACTGCGCGAAAAGCATGTATTCTTGCTTAACACAACGAAACAAGTTGTTTTAGACCGAAACGAGTTAAATCTGAACAAATCGGTTTTACAAGTGTCTGTGTGATACGAGTCAAAACTTTTTCTCCTGTAACTGCGCGAAAAGCATGTATTCTTGCTTAAAACAACGAAACAACCTGTTTTAGACCGAAACGAGTTAAATCTGAACATATCGGTTTTACAAGTGTCTGTGATACGAGTCAAAACTTTTTCTCCTGTAACTGCGCGAAAAGCATGTATTCTTGCTTAACACAACGAAACAAGCTGTTTTAGACCGAAACAAGTTAAATCTGAACACATCGGTTTTACAAGTGTCTGTGTGATACGAGTCAAAACTTTTTCTCCTGTAACTGCGTGAAAAGCATGTATTCTTGCTTAAAACAACGAAACAACCTGTTTTAGACCGAAACGAGGTAAATCTGAACACATCGGTTTTACAAGTGTCTGTGTGATACGAGTCAAAACTTTTTCTCTTATAACAGCGCGAAAAGCATGTTCTCGTGCTTAATACAACGAAACAAGCTGTTTTAGACCGAAACGAGTTAAATCTGAACACATCGGTTTTACAAGTGTCTGTGTGATACGTCGAAACTTTTTCTCTTATAACTGCGCGGAAAGCATGTTTTCGTGCTTAATACAACGAGACAAGCTGTTTTAGACCGAAACGAGTTAAATCTGAACACATCGGTTTTACAAGTGTCTGTGTGATACGAGTCAAAACTTTTTCTCTTATAACTGCGCGAAAAGCATGTATTCGTGCTTAATACAACGAAACAACTTGTTTTAGACAGAAACGAGCTAAATCTGAAGACATCGGTTTTACAAGTGTCTGTGTGATACGACTAAAAACTTTTTTCTCCTATAACTGCGCGAAAAGCATGTATTCTTGCTTAACACAACGAAACAAGCTGTTTTAGACCAAAACGAGTTAAATCTGAACACATCGGTATTACAAGTGTCTATGTGATACGAGTCAAAACTTTTTCTCTTATAACTGCGCGAAAAGCATGTATTCGTGCTTAATACAACGAAACAAGCTGTTTTAGACCGAAACGAGCTAAATCTGAAGACATCGGTTTTACAAGTGTCCATGTGATACGCGTCAAAACTTTTTCTCCTGTAACTGCGCGAAAAGCATGTATTCTTGCTTATAACAACGAAACAAGCTGTTTTAGACCGAAACGAGGTAAATCTGGACACATCGGATTTACAAGTGTCTGTGATACGTCAAAACTTTTTCTCCTGTAACTGCGCGAAAAGCATGTATTCTTGCTTAACACAACGAAACAAGCTGTTTTAAACCGAAACGAGTTAAATCTGAACACATCGGTTTTACAAGTGTCTGTGTGATACGAGTCAAAACTTTTTCTCCTGTAACTGCGCGAAAAGCATGTATTCTTGCTTAAAACAACGAAACAACCTGTTTTAGACCGAAACGAGTAAGTCTGAACACATCGGTTTTAAAGTGTGTGTGATACGAGTCAAAACTTTTTTTCTTATAACAGCGCGAAAAGCATGTATTCATGCTTAATACAACGAGACAAGCTGTTTTAGACCGAAACGAGTTAAATCTGAACACATCGGTTTTACAAGTGTCTGTGTGATACGACTCAAACCTTTTTTCTCCTATAACTGCGCGAAAAGCATGTATTCTTGCTTAACACAACGAAACAAGCTGTTTTAGAACGAAGCGAGCTAGATCTGAAGACATCGGTTTTACAAGTGTCTGTGATACGAGTCAAAACTTTTTCTCCTGTAACTGCGCGAAAAGCATGTATTCTTGCTTAACACAACGAAACAAGCTGTTTTAGACCGAAACGAGTTAAATCTGAACACATCGGTTTTACAAGTGTCTGTGTGATACGTCAAAACATTTTCTCCTGTAACTGCGCGAAAAGCATGTATTCTTGCTTAAAACAACGAAACAACCTGTTTTAGACCGAAACGAGTTAGATCTGAACACATCGGTTTTACAAGTGTCTGTGTGATACGTCAAAACTTTTTCTCTTATAACAGCGCGAAAAGCATGTATTCGTGCTTAATACAACGAAACAAGCTGTTTTAGACCGAAACGAGTTAAATCTGAAGACATCGGTTTTACAAGTGTCCATGTGACGCTCAAAACTTTTTCTCCTGTAACTGCGCGAAAAGCATGTATTCTTGCCTATAACAACGAAACAAGCTGTTTTAGATCGAAACGAGTTAAATCTGAACACATCGGATTTACAAGTTTCTGTGTGATACGAGTCAAAACTTTTTCTCCTGTAACTGCGCGAAAAGCATGTATTCTTGCTTAACACAACGAAACAAGCTGTTTTAGACCGAAACGAGTTAAATCTGAACACATCGGTTTTACAAGTGTCTGTGTGATACGTCGAAACTTTTTCTCTTATAACTGCGCGGAAAGCATGTATTCGTGCTTAATACAACGAGACAAACTGTTTTAGACCGAAACGAGTTAAATCTGAACACATCGGTTTTACAAGTGTCTGTGTGATACGACGCAAACCTTTTTTCCTCCTATAACTGCGCGAAAAGCATGTATTCTTGATTAACACAACGAAACAAGTTGTTTTAGAACGAAGCGAGCTAGATCTGAAGACATCGATTTTACAAGTGTCCGTGTGATACGCTTCAAAACTTTTTCTCCTGTAACTGCGCGAAAAGCATGTATTCTTGCTTAAAACAACGAAACAAGCTGTTTTAGACCGAAACGAGTTAAATCTGAACACATCGGTTTTACAAGTGTCTGTGTGATACGAGTCAAAACTTTTTCTCCTGTTACTGCGCGAAAAGCATGTATTCTTGCTTAAAACAACGAAACAACTTGTTTTAGACCGAAACGAGTTAAATCTGAACACATCCGTTTTACAGGTGTCTGTGTGATACGACTCAAAACTTTTTCTCCTGTAACTGCGCGAAAAGCATGTATTCTTGCTTAAAACAACGAAACAACTTGTTTTAGACCGAAACGAGTTAAATCTGAACACATCGGTTTTACAAGTGTCTGTGTGATACGAGTCAAAACGTTTTTCTTATAACAGCGCGAAAAGCATGTATTCATGCTTAATACAACGAGACAAGTTGTTTTAGACCGAAACGAGGTAAATCTGAACACATCGGTTTTACAAGTGTCTGTGTGATACGACTCAAACCTTTTTTCTCCTATAACTGCGCGAAAAGCATGTATTCTTGCTTAACACAACGAAACAAGCTGTTTTAGAACGAAGCGAGCTAGATCTGAAGACATCGGTTTTACAAGTGTCGTGTGATAGGCTTCAAAACATTTTCTTTTGTAACTGCGCTAAAAGCATGTATTCTTGCTTAAAACAACGAAACAAGTTGTTTTAGAACGAAACGAGTTAAATCTGAACAAATCGGTTTTACAAGTGTCTGTGTGATACGAGTCAAAACTTTTTCTCCTGTAACTGCGCGAAAAGCATGTATTCTTGCTTAAAACAACGAAACAACCTGTTTTAGACCGAAACGAGTTAAATCTGAACATATCGGTTTTACAAGTGTCTGTGATACGAGTCAAAACTTTTTCTCCTGTAACTGCGCGAAAAGCATGTATTCTTGCTTAACACAACGAAACAAGCTGTTTTAGACCGAAACAAGTTAAATCTGAACACATCGGTTTTACAGGTGTCTGTGTGATACGACTCAAAACTTTTTCTCCTGTAACTGCGCGAAAAGCATGTATTCTTGCTTAAAACAACGAAACAACTTGTTTTAGACCGAAACGAGTTAAATCTGAACACATCGGTTTTACAAGTGTCTGTGTGATACGAGTCAAAACTTTTTTCTTATAACAGCGCGAAAAGCATGTATTCGTGCCTAATACAACGAAACAAGCTGTTTTAGACCGAAACGAGTTAAATCTGAACACATCGGTTTTACAAGTGTCTGTGTGATACGTCGAAACTTTTTCTCTTATAACTGCGCGGAAAGCATGTATTCATGCTTAATACAACGAGACAAGCTGTTTTAGACCGAAACGAGTTAAATATGAACACATCGGTTTTACAAGTGTCTGTGTGATACGACTCAAACCTTTTTTCTCCTATAACTGCGCGAAAAGCATGTATTCTTGCTTAACACAACGAAACAAGCTGTTTTAGAACGAAGCGAGCTAGATCTGAAGACATCGGTTTTACAAGTGTCGTGTGATAGGCTTCAAAACTTTTTCTTTTGTAACTGCGCTAAAAGCATGTATTCTTGCTTAAAACAACGAAACAAGTTGTTTTAGACCGAAACGAGTTAAATCTGAACAAATCGGTTTTACAAGTGTCTGTGTGATACGAGTCAAAACTTTTTCTCCTGTAACTGCGCGAAAAGCATGTGTTCTTGCTTAAAACAACGAAACAACCTGTTTTAGACCGAAACGAGTTAAATCTGAACATATCGGTTTTACAAGTGTCTGTGATACGAGTCAAAACTTTTTCTCCTGTAACTGCGCGAAAAGCATGTATTCTTGCTTAACACAACGAAACAAGCTGTTTTAGACCGAAACAAGTTAAATCTGAACACATCGGTTTTACAAGTGTCTGTGTGATACGAGTCAAAACTTTTTCTCCTGTAACTGCGCGAAAAGCATGTATTCTTGCTTAAAACAACGAAACAACCTGTTTTAGACCGAAACGAGGTAAATCTGAACACATCGGTTTTACAAGTGTCTGTGTGATACGAGTCAAAACTTTTTCTCTTATAACAGCGCGAAAAGCATGTATTCGTGCTTAATACAACGAAACAAGCTGTTTTAGACCGAAACGAGTTAAATCTGAACACATCGGTTTTACAAGTGTCTGTGTGATACGTCGAAACTTTTTCTCTTATAACTGCGCGGAAAGCATGTTTTCGTGCTTAATACAACGAGACAAGCTGTTTTAGACCGAAACGAGTTAAATCTGAACACATCGGTTTTACAAGTGTCTGTGTGATACGACTCAAACCTTTTTTCTCCTATAACTGCGCGAAAAGCATGTATTCTTGCTTAACACAACGAAACAAGCTGTTTTAGAACGAAGCGAGCTAGATCTGAACACATCGGTTTTACAAGTGTCTGTGTGATACGAGTCAAAACTTTTTCTCTTATAACTGCGCGAAAAGCATGTATTCGTGCTTAATACAACGAAACAACTTGTTTTAGACAGAAACGAGCTAAATCTGAAGACATCGGTTTTACAAGTGTCTGTGTGATACGACTAAAAACTTTTTTCTCCTATAACTGCGCGAAAAGCATGTATTCTTGCTTAACACAACGAAACAAGCTGTTTTAGACCGAAACGAGTTAAATCTTAACACATCGGTATTACAAGTGTCTATGTGATACGAGTCAAAACTTTTTCTCCTGTAACTGCGCGAAAAGCATGTATTCTTGCTTAAAACAACGAAACAACTTGTTTTAGACCGAAACGAGTTAAATCTGAACACATCGGTTTTACAAGTGTCTGTGTGATACGAGTCAAAACTTTTTTCTTATAACAGCGCGAAAAGCATGTATTCGTGCCTAATACAACGAAACAAGCTGTTTTAGACCGAAACGAGTTAAATCTGAACACATCGGTTTTACAAGTGTCTGTGTGATACGACTCAAACCTTTTTTCTCCTATAACTGCGCGAAAAGCATGTATTCTTGCTTAACACAACGAAACAAGTTGTTTTAGACCGAAACGAGTTAAATCTGAACAAATCGGTTTTACAAGTGTCTGTGTGATACGAGTCAAAACTTTTTCTCCTGTAACTGCGCGAAAAGCATGTATTCTTGCTTAAAACAACGAAACAACCTGTTTTAGACCGAAACGAGTTAAATCTGAACATATCGGTTTTACAAGTGTCTGTGATACGAGTCAAAACTTTTTCTCCTGTAACTGCGCGAAAAGCATGTATTCTTGCTTAACACAACGAAACAAGCTGTTTTAGACCGAAACAAGTTAAATCTGAACACATCGGTTTTACAAGTGTCTGTGTGATACGAGTCAAAACTTTTTCTCCTGTAACTGCGTGAAAAGCATGTATTCTTGCTTAAAACAACGAAACAACCTGTTTTAGACCGAAACGAGGTAAATCTGAACACATCGGTTTTACAAGTGTCTGTGTGATACGAGTCAAAACTTTTTCTCTTATAACAGCGCGAAAAGCATGTTCTCGTGCTTAATACAACGAAACAAGCTGTTTTAGACCGAAACGAGTTAAATCTGAACACATCGGTTTTACAAGTGTCTGTGTGATACGTCGAAACTTTTTCTCTTATAACTGCGCGGAAAGCATGTTTTCGTGCTTAATACAACGAGACAAGCTGTTTTAGACCGAAACGAGTTAAATCTGAACACATCGGTTTTACAAGTGTCTGTGTGATACGAGTCAAAACTTTTTCTCTTATAACTGCGCGAAAAGCATGTATTCGTGCTTAATACAACGAAACAACTTGTTTTAGACAGAAACGAGCTAAATCTGAAGACATCGGTTTTACAAGTGTCTGTGTGATACGACTAAAAACTTTTTTCTCCTATAACTGCGCGAAAAGCATGTATTCTTGCTTAACACAACGAAACAAGCTGTTTTAGACCAAAACGAGTTAAATCTGAACACATCGGTATTACAAGTGTCTATGTGATACGAGTCAAAACTTTTTCTCTTATAACTGCGCGAAAAGCATGTATTCGTGCTTAATACAACGAAACAAGCTGTTTTAGACCGAAACGAGCTAAATCTGAAGACATCGGTTTTACAAGTGTCCATGTGATACGCGTCAAAACTTTTTCTCCTGTAACTGCGCGAAAAGCATGTATTCTTGCTTATAACAACGAAACAAGCTGTTTTAGACCGAAACGAGGTAAATCTGGACACATCGGATTTACAAGTGTCTGTGATACGTCAAAACTTTTTCTCCTGTAACTGCGCGAAAAGCATGTATTCTTGCTTAACACAACGAAACAAGCTGTTTTAAACCGAAACGAGTTAAATCTGAACACATCGGTTTTACAAGTGTCTGTGTGATACGAGTCAAAACTTTTTCTCCTGTAACTGCGCGAAAAGCATGTATTCTTGCTTAAAACAACGAAACAACCTGTTTTAGACCGAAACGAGTAAGTCTGAACACATCGGTTTTAAAGTGTGTGTGATACGAGTCAAAACTTTTTTTCTTATAACAGCGCGAAAAGCATGTATTCATGCTTAATACAACGAGACAAGCTGTTTTAGACCGAAACGAGTTAAATCTGAACACATCGGTTTTACAAGTGTCTGTGTGATACGACTCAAACCTTTTTTCTCCTATAACTGCGCGAAAAGCATGTATTCTTGCTTAACACAACGAAACAAGCTGTTTTAGAACGAAGCGAGCTAGATCTGAAGACATCGGTTTTACAAGTGTCTGTGATACGAGTCAAAACTTTTTCTCCTGTAACTGCGCGAAAAGCATGTATTCTTGCTTAACACAACGAAACAAGCTGTTTTAGACCGAAACGAGTTAAATCTGAACACATCGGTTTTACAAGTGTCTGTGTGATACGTCAAAACATTTTCTCCTGTAACTGCGCGAAAAGCATGTATTCTTGCTTAAAACAACGAACAACCTGTTTTAGACCGAAACGAGTTAGATCTGAACACATCGGTTTTACAAGTGTCTGTGTGATACGTCAAAACTTTTTCTTTTATAACAGCGCGAAAAGCATGTATTCGTGCTTAATACAACGAAACAAGCTGTTTTAGACCGAAACGAGTTAAATCTGAACACATCGGTTTTACAAGTGTCTGTGTGATACGTCAAAACTTTTCCTCTTATAACTGCGCGGAAAGCATGTATTCGTGCTTAATACAACGAGAAAAGCTGTTTTAGACCGAAACGAGCTAGATCTGAACACATCGGTTTTACAAGTGTGTGTGATACGAGTCAAAACTTTTTCTCTTATAACTGCGCGGAAAGCATGTATTCGTGCTTAATACAACGAAACAAGCTGTTTTAGACCGAAACGAGCTAAATCTGAAGACATCGGTTTTACAAGTGTCTGTGTGATACGACTCAAAACTTTTTTCTCCTATAACTGCGCGAAAAGCATGTATTCTTGCTTAAAACAACGAAACAAGCTGTTTTAGACCGAAACGAGGTAAATCTGAACACATCGGTTTTACAAGTGTCTGTGTGATACGAGTCAAAACGTTTTCTCCTGTAACTGCGCGAAAAGCATGTATTCTTGCTTAAAACAACGAAACAACCTGTTTTAGACCGAAACGAGTTAAATCTGAACACATCGGTTTTACAAGTGTCTGTGTGATACGAGTCAAAACTTTTCCTCTTATAACTGCGCGAAAAGCATGTATTCGTTCTTAATACAACGAAACAAGCTGTTTTAGACCGAAACGAGCTAAATCTGAAGACATCGGTTTTACAAGTGTCCATGTGACGCGCAAAACTTTTTCTCCTGTAACTGCGCGAAAAGCATGTATTCTTGCTTATAACAACGAAACAAGCTGTTTTAGATCGAAACGAGTTAAATCTGAACACATCGGATTTACAAGTGTCTGTGTGATACGAGTCAAAACTTTTTCTCCTGTAACTGCGCGAAAAGCATGTATTCTTGCTTAACAGAACGAAACAAGCTGTTTTAGACCGAAACGAGTTAAATCTGAACACATCGGTTTTACAAGTGTCTGTGTGATACGAGTCAAAACTTTTTCTCCTGTAACTGCGCGAAAAGCTTGTATTCGTGCTTAATACAACGAAACAAGCTGTTTTAGACCGAAACGAGTTAAATCTGAACACATCGGTTTTACAAGTGTCTGTGTGATACGTCGAAACTTTTTCTCTTATAACTGCGCGGAAAGCATGTATTCGTGCTTAATACAACGAGACAAGCTGTTTTAGACCGAAACGAGTTAAACCTGAACACATCGGTTTTACAAGTGTCTGTGTGATACGACTCAAACCTTTTTTCTCCTATAACTGCGCGAAAAGCATGTATTCTTGATTAACACAACGAAACAAGTTGTTTTAGAACGAAGCGAGCTAGATCTGAAGACATTGATTTTACAAGTGTCCGTGTGATACGCTTCAAAACTTTTCTCCTGTAACTTCGCGAAAAGCATGTATTCTTGCGTAAAACAACTAAACAACCTGTTTTAGACCGAAACGAGTTAAATCTGAACACATCGGTTTTACAAGTGTCTGTGTGATACGAGTCAAAACTTTTTCTCTTATAACGGCGCGAAAAGCATGTGTTCGTGCTTAATACAATGAAACAAGCTGTTTTAGACCGAAACGAGCTAAATCTGAAGACATCGGTTTTACAAGTGGCCATGTGATACGCGTCAAAACTTTTTCTCCTGTAACTGCGCGAAAAGCATGTATTCTTGCTTAAAACAACGAAACAAGCTGTTTTAGACCGAAACGAGTTAAATCTGAACACATCGGTTTTACAAATGTCTGTGTGATACGAGTCAAAACTTTTTCTCCTGTAACTTCGCGAAAAGCATGTATTCTTGCTTAAAACAACTAAAAAACCTGTTTTAGACCGAAACGAGTTAAATCTGAAAACATCGGTTTTACAAGTGTCTGTGATACGAGTCAAAACTTTTTCTCCTGTAACTGCGCGAAAAGCATGTATTCTTGCTTAACACAACGAAACAAGCTGTTTTAGACCGAAACGGGTTAAATCTGAACACATCGGTTTTACAAGTGTCTGTGTGATACGAGTCAAAACTTTTTCTCCTGTAACTGCGCGAAAAGCATGTATTCTTGCTTAAAACAACGAAACAACCTGTTTTAGACCGAAACGAGTTAAATCTGAACACATCGGTTTTACAAGTGTCTGTGTGATACGTCAAAACTTTTTCTCTTATAACAGCGCGAAAAGCATGTATTCGTGCTTAATACAACGAAACAAGCTGTTTTAGACCGAAACGAGTTAAATCTGAACACATCGGTTTTACAAGTGTCTGTGTGATACGTCGAAACTTTTTCTCTTATAACTGCGCGGAAAGCATGTATTCGTGCTTAATACAACGAGACAAGCTGTTTTAGACCGAAACGAGTTAAATCTGAACACATCGGTTTTACAAGTGTCTGTGTGACACGACTCAAACCTTGTTTCTCCTATAACTGCGCGAAAAGCATGTATTCTTGCTTAACACAACGAAACAAGCTGTTTTAGAACGAAGCGAGATAGATCTGAACACATCGGTTTTACAAGTGTCTGTATGATACGAGTCAAAACTTTTTCTCTTATAACTGCGCGAAAAGCATGTACTCGTGCTTAATACAACGAAACAACCTGTTTTAGACAGAAACGAGCTAAATCTGAAGACATCGGTTTTACAAGTGTCTGTGTGATACGACTAAAAACTTTTTTCTCCTATAACTCCGCGAAAAGCATGTATTCTTGCTTAACACAACGAAACAAGCTGTTTTAGACCGAAACGAGTTAAATCTGAACACATCGGTATTACAAGTGTCTGTGTGATACGAGTCAAATCTTTTTCTCTTATAACTGCGCGAAAAGCATGTGTTCGTGCTTAATACAACGAAACAAGCTGTTTTAGACCGAAACGAGCTAAATCTGAACACATCGGTTTTACAAGTGTCTGTGATACGAGTCAAAACTTTTTCTCCTATAACTGCGCGAAAAGCATGTATTCTTGCTTAACACAACGAAACAAGCTGTTTTAGACCGAAACGAGTTAAATCTGAACACATCGGTTTTACAAGTGTCTGTGTGATACGAGTAAAAACTTTTTCTCCTGTAACTGCGCGAAAAGCATGTATTCTTGCTTAAAACAACGAAACAACCTGTTTTAGACCGAAACGAGTTAGATCTGAACACATCGGTTTTACAAGTGTCTGTGTGATACGTCAAAACTTTTCCTCTTATAACTGCGCGGAAAGCATGTATTCGTGCTTAATACAACGAGACAAGCTGTTTTAGACCGAAACGAGCTAGATCTGAACACATCGGTTTTACAAGTGTCTGTGTGATACGACTCAAAACTTTTTTCTCCTATAACTGCGCGAAAAGCATGTATTCTTGCTTAACACAACGAAACAAGCTGTTTTAGACCGAAACGAGTTAAATCTGAACACATCGGTTTTACAAGTGTCTGTGTGATACGAGTCAAAACGTTTTCTCCTATTACTGCGCGAAAAGCATGTATTCTTGCTTAACACAACGAAACAAGCTGTTTTAGAACGAAGCGAGCTAGATCTGAAGACATCGGTTTTACAAGTGTCCGTGTGATAGGCTTCAAAACTTTTTCTCCTGTAACTTCGCGAAAAGCATGTATTCTTGCTTAAAACAACTAAACAACCTGTTTTAGACCGAAACGAGTTAAATCTGAACACATCGGTTTTACAAGTGTCTGTGATACGAGTCAAAACTTTTTCTCCTGTAACTGCGCGAAAAGCATGTATTCTTGCTTAACACAACGAAACAAGCTGTTTTAGACCGAAACGAGTTAAATCTGAACACATCGGTTTTACAAGTGTCTGTGTGATACGAGTCAAAACTTTTTCTCCTGTAACTGCGCGAAAAGCATGTATTCTTGCTTAAAACAACGAAACAACCTGTTTTAGACCGAAACGAGTTAAATCTGAACACATCGGTTTTACAAGTGTCTGTGTGATACGTCGAAACTTTTTCTCTTATAACTGCGCGGAAAGCATGTATTCGTGCTTAATACAACGAGACAAGCTGTTTTAGACCGAAACGAGTTAAATCTGAACACATCGGTTTTACAAGTGTCTGTGTGACACGACTCAAACCTTTTTTCTCCTATAACTGCGCGAAAAGCATGTATTCTTGCTTAACACAACGAAACAAGCTGTTTTAGAACGAAGCGAGCTAGATCTGAACACATCGGTTTTACAAGTGTCTGTATGATACGAGTCAAAACTTTTTCTCTTATAACTGCGCGAAAAGCATGTACTCGTGCTTAATACAACGAAACAACCTGTTTTAGACAGAAACGAGCTAAATCTGAAGACATCGGTTTTACAAGTGTCTGTGTGATACGACTAAAAACTTTTTTCTCCTATAACTCCGCGAAAAGCATGTATTCTTGCTTAACGCAACGAAACAAGCTGTTTTAGACCGAAACGAGTTAAATCTGAACACATCGGTATTACAAGTGTCTGTGTGATACGAGTCAAATCTTTTTCTCTTATAACTGCGCGAAAAGCATGTGTTCGTGCTTAATACAACGAAACAAGCTGTTTTAGACCGAAACGAGCTAAATCTGAACACATCGGTTTTACAAGTGTCTGTGATACGAGTCAAAACTTTTTCTCCTGTAACTGCGCGAAAAGCATGTATTCTTGCTTAACACAACGAAGCAAGCTGTTTTAGACCGAAACGAGTTAAATCTGAACACATCGGTTTTACAAGTGTCTGTGTGATACGAGTCAAAACTTTTTCTCCTGTAACTGCGCGAAAAGCATGTATTCTTGCTTAAAACAACGAAAACACCTGTTTTACACCGAAACGAGTTAGATCTGAACACATCGGTTTTACAAGTGTCTGTGTGATACGTCAAAACTTTTTCTCTTATAACTGCGCGAAAAGCATGTATTCGTGCTTAATACAACGAAACAAGCTGTTTTAGACCGAAACGAGTTAAATCTGAACACATCGGTTTTACAAGTGTCTGTGTGATACGTCGAAACTTTTCCTCTTATAACTGCGCGGAAAGCATGTATTCGTGCTTAATACAACGAGACAAGCTGTTTTAGACCGAAACGAGCTAGATCTGAACACATCGGTTTTACAAGTGTCTGTGTGATACGACTCAAAACTTTTTTCTCCTATAACTGCGCGAAAAGCATGTATTCTTGCTTAACACAACGAAACAAGCTGTTTTAGACCGAAACGAGTTAAATCTGAACACATCGGTTTTACAAGTGTCTGTGTGATACGAGTCAAAACGTTTTCTCCTGTAACTGCGCGAAAAGCATGTATTCTTGCTTAAAACAACGAAACAACCTGTGTTAGACCGAAACGAGTTAAATCTGAACACATCGGTTTTACAAGTGTCTGTGTGATACGAGTCAAAACTTTTTCTCTTATAACTGCGCGAAAAGCATGTATTCGTTCTTAATACAACGAAACAAGCTGTTTTAGACCGAAACGAGCTAAATCTGAAGACATCGGTTTTACAAGTGTCCATGTGACGCGCAAAACTTTTTCTCCTGTAACTGCGCGAAAAGCATGTATTCTTGCTTATAACAACGAAACAAGCTGTTTTAGATCGAAACGAGTTAAATCTGAACACATCGGATTTACAAGTGTCTGTGTGATACGAGTCAAAACTTTTTCTCCTGTAACTGCGCGAAAAGCATGTATTCTTGCCTAAAACAACGAAACAACCTGTTTTAGACCGAAACGAGTTAAATCTGAACACATCGGTTTTACAAGTGTCTGTGTGATACGAGTCAAAACTTTTTCTCTTATAACAGCGCGAAAAGCATGTATTCGTGCTTAATACAACGAAACAACTTGTTTTAGACCGAAACGAGTTAAATCTGAACACATCGGTTTTACAGGTGTCTGTGTGATACGACTCAAAACTTTTTTCTCCTATAACTGCGCGAAAAGCATGTATTCTTGCTTAACACAACGAAACAAGCTGTTCAAGACCGAAACGAGCTAAATCTGAACACATCGGTTTTACAAGTGTCCGTGTGATACGCTTCAAAACTTTTTCTCCTGTAACTGCGCGAAAAGCATATATTCTTGCTTAAAACAACGAAACAAGCTGTTTTAGACCGAAACGAGTTAAATCTGAACACATCGGTTTTACAAGTGTCTGTGTGATACAAAACTTTTTCTCTTATAACTGCGCGGAAAGCATTTATTCGTGCTTAATACAACGAAACAAGCTGTTTTAGACCGAAACGAGTTAAATCTGAACACATCGGTTTTACAAGTGTCTGTGTAATACGAGTCAAAACTTTTTCTCTTATAACTGCGCGAAAAGCATGTATTCGTGCTTAATACAACGAAACAAGCTGTTTTAGACCGAAACGAGCTAAATCTGAAGTCATCGGTTTTACAAGTGTCCATGTGATACGCGTCAAAACTTTTTCTCCTGTAACTGCGCGAAAAGCATGTATTCTTGCTTATAACAACGAAACAAGCTGTTTTAGACCGAAACGAGTAAAATCTGAACACATCGGATTTACAAGTGTCTGTGTGATACGAGTCAATACTTTTTCTCCTGTAACTGCGCGAAAAGCATGTATTCTTGCTTAAAACAACGAAACAACCTGTTTTAGACCGAAACGAGTTAAATCTGAACACATCGGTTTTACAAGTGTCTGTGATAAGAGTCAAAACGTTTTCTCCTGTAACTGCGCGAAAAGCATGTATTCTTGCTTAACACAACGAAACAAGCTGTTTCACTTAGTAAAACACGTTGCGGGGCTAGTTGGTTATGCATATTCTTTCGTTAAAATTTAAGCAGCGCTAACTTTTAGGACGAATACACAGAAGACATGACAGGACTTCATTTCTTCATGTCTTCTGTGTATTCGTCCTAAAAGTTAGCGCTGCTTAAATTTTAACGAAAGAATAAACAAGCTGTTTTAGACCGAAACGAGTTAAATCTGAACACATCGGTTTTACAACTGTCTGTGTGATACGAGTCAAAACGTTTTCTCCTGTAACTGCGCGAAAAGCATGTATTCTTGCTTAACACAACGAAACAAGCTGTTTTAGACCGAAACGAGTTAAATCTGAACACATCGGTTTTACAAGTGTCTGTGTGATACGAGTCAAAACTTTTTCTCTTATAACAGCGCGAAAAGCATGTATTCGTGCTTAATACAACGAAACAAGCTGTTTTAGACCGAAACGAGTTAAATCTGAACACATCGGTTTTACAAGTGTCTGTGTGATACGTCGAAACTTTTTCTCTTATAACTGCGCGGAAAGCATGTATTCGTGCTTAATACAACGAGACAAGCTGTTTTAGACCGAAACGAGTTAAATCTGAACACATCGGTTTTACAATTGTCTGTGTGATACGACTCAAACCTTTTTTCTCCTATAACTGCGCGAAAAGCATGTATTCTTGCTTAACACAACGAAACAAGCTGTTTTAGAACGAAGTGAGCTAGATCTGAAGACATCGGTTTTACAAGTGTCCGTGTGATACGCTTCAAAACTTTTTCTCCTGTAACTGCGCGAAAAGCATGTATTCTTGCTTAAAACAACGAAACAAGCTGTTTTAGACCGAAACGAGTTAAATCTGAACACATCGGTTTTACAAGTGTCCGTGTGATACGCTTCAAAACTTTTTCTCCTGTAACTGCGCGAAAAGCATATATTCTTGCTTAAAACAACGAAACAAGCTGTTTTAGACCGAAACGAGTTAAATCTGAACACATCGGTTTTACAAGTGTCTGTGTGATACAAAACTTTTTCTCTTATAACTGCGCGGAAAGCATGTATTCGTGCTTAATACAACGCAACAAGCTGTTTTAGACCGAAACGAGGTAAATCTGAACACATCGGTTTTACAAGTGTCTGTGTAATACGAGTCAAAACTTTTTTCTCTTATAACTGCGCGAAAAGCATGTATTCGTGCTTAATACAACGAAACAAGCTGTTTTAGACCGAAACGAGCTAAATCTGAAGTCATCGGTTTTACAAGTGTCCATGTGATACGCGTCAAAACTTTTTCTCCTGTAACTGCGCGAAAAGCATGTATTCTTGCTTATAACAACGAAACAAGCTGTTTTAGACCGAAACGAGTAAAATCTGAACACATCGGATTTACAAGTGTCTGTGTGATACGAGTCAATACTTTTTCTCCTGTAACTGCGCGAAAAGCATGTATTCTTGCTTAAAACAACGAAACAACCTGCTTTAGACCGAAACGAGTTAAATCTGAACACATCGGTTTTACAAATGTCTGTGTGATAAGAGTCAAAACGTTTTCTCCTGTAACTGCGCGAAAAGCACGTATTCTTGCTTAACACAACGAAACAAGCTGTTTTAGACCGAAACGAGTTAAATCTGAACACATCGGTTTTACAAGTGTCTGTGTGATACGAGTCAAAACGTTTTCTCCTGTAACTGCGCGAAAAGCATGTATTCTTGCTTAACACAACGCAACAAGCTGTTTTAGACCGAAACGAGTTAAATCTGAACACATCGGTTTTACAAGTGTCTGTGTGATGCGAGTCAATACTTTTTCTCCTGTAACTGCGCGAAAAGCATGTATTCTTGCTCAAAACAACGAAACCACCTGTTTTAGACCGAAACGAGTTAAATCTGAACACATCGGTTTTACAAGTGTCTGTGTGATACGTCGAAACTTTTTCTCTTATAACTGCGCGGAAAGCATGTATTCGTGCTTAATACAACGAGACAAGCTGTTTTAGACCGAAACGAGTTAAATCTGAACACATTGGTTTTACAATTGTCTGTGTGATACGACTCAAACCTTTTTTCTCCTTATAACTGCGCGAAAAGCATGTATTCTTGCTTAACACAACGAAACAAGCTGTTTTAGAACGAAGTGAGCTAGATCTGAAGACATCGGTTTTACAAGTGTCCGTGTGATACGCTTCAAAACTTTTTCTCCTGTAACTGCGCGAAAAGCATGTATTCTTGCTTAAAACAACGAAACAAGCTGTTTTAGACCGAAACGAGTTAAATCTGAACACATCGGTTTTACAAGTGTCTGTGTGATACGAGTCAAAACTTTTTCTCCTGTAACTGCGCGAAAAGCATGTATTCTTGCTTAACACAACGAAACAAGCTCTTTTAGACCGAAACGAGTTAAATCTGAACACATCGGTTTTACAAGTGTCTGTGTGATACGAGTCAAAACTTTTTCTCCTGTAACTGCGCGAAAAGCATGTATTCTTGCTTAAAACAACGAAACAACCTGTTTTAGACCAAAACGAGGTAAATCTGAACACATCGGTTTTACAAGTGTCTGTGTGATACGAGTCAAACCTTTTTCTCTTATAACTGCGCGAAAAGCATGTATTCGTGCTTAATACAACGAAACAAGCTGTTTTAGACCGAAACGAGCTAAATCTGAAGACATCGATTTTACAAGTGTCCATGTGATACGCGTCAAAACTTTTTCTCCTGTAACTGCGCGAAAAGCATATATTCTTGCTTAAAACAACTAAACAACCTGTTTTAGACCGAAACGACTAAAATCTGAACACATCGGATTTAAAAGTGTCTGTGTGATACGAGTCAAAACGTTTTCTCCTGTAACTGCGCGAAAAGCATGTATTCTTGCTTAACACAACGAAACAAGCCGTTTTAGACCGAAACGAGTTAAATCTGAACACATCGCTTTTACAAGTGTCTGTGTGATACGAGTCAAAACTTTTTCTCCTGTAACTGCGCGAAAAGCATGTATTCTTGCTTAAAACAACGAAACAACCTGTTTTAGACCGAAACGAGTAAAATCTGAACACATCGGTTTTACAAGTGTCTGTGTGATACGAGTCAAAACTTTTTCTCCTGTAACTGCGCGAAAAGCATGTATTCTTGCATAAAACAACGAAACAACCTGTTTTAGACCAAAACGAGGTAAATCTGAACACATCGGTTTTACAAGTGTCTGTGTGATACGAGTCAAAACTTTTTCTCTTATAACTGCGCGAAAAGCATGTTTTCTTGCTTATAACAACGAAACAAGCTGTTTTAGACCGAAACGAGTAAAATCTGAACACATCGGATTTACAAGTGTCTGTGTGATACGAGTCAAAACGTTTTCTCCTGTAACTGCGCGAAAAGCATGTATTCTTGCTTAACACAACGAAACAAGCTGTTTTATACCGAAACGAGTTAAATCTGAACACATCGGTTTCACAAGTGTCTGTGTGATACGAGTCAAAACTTTTTCTCCTGTAACTGCGCGAAAAGCATGTATTCTTGCTTAAAAAAACGAAACAACCTGTTTTAGACCGAAACGAGTTAAATCTTAACACATCGGTTTTACAAGTGTCTGTGTGATACGAGTCAAAACTTTTTCTCCTGTAACTGCGCGAAAAGCATGTATTCTTGCTTAACACAACGAAACAAGCTGTTTTAGACCGAAACGAGCTAAATCTGAAGGCATCGGTTTTACAAGTGTCCATGTAATACGCGTCAAAACTTTTTCTCCTGTAACTGCGCGAAAAGCATGTATTCTTGCTTATAACAACGAAACAAGCTGTTTTAAACCGAAACGAGTTAAATCTGAACAAATCGGTTTTACAAGTGTCTGTGTGATACGAGTCAAAACGTTTTCTCCTGTAACTGCGCGAAAAGCATGTATTCTTGCTTAAAACAACGAAACAACCTGTTTAGACCAAAACGAGGTAAATCTGAACACATCGGTTTTACAAGTGTCTGTGTGATACGAGTCAAAACTTTTTCTCTTATAACTGCGCGAAAAGCATGTATTCGTGCTTAATACAACGAAACAAGCTGTTTTAGACCGAAACGAGCTAAATCTGAAGACATCGATTTTACAAGTGTCCATGTGATACGCGTCAAAACTTTTTCTCCTGTAACTGCGCGAAAAGCATGTATTCTTGCTTAAAACAACTAAACAACCTGTTTTAGACCGAAACGAGTAAAATCTGAACACATCGGATTTACAAGTGTCTGTGTGATACGAGTCAAAACGTTTTCTCCTGTAACTGCGCGAAAAGCATGTATTCTTGCTTAACACAACGAAACAAGCTGTTTTATACCGAAACGAGTTAAATCTGAACACATCGGTTTCACAAGTGTCTGTGTGATACGAGTTAAAACTTTTTCTCCCGTAACTGCGCGAAAAGCATGTATTCTTGCTTAAAACAACGAAACAACCTGTTTTAGACCGAAACGAGTTAAATCTTAACACATCGGTTTTACAAGTGTCTGTGTGATACGAGTCAAAACTTTTTCTCCTGTAACTGCGCGAAAAGCATGTATTCTTGCTTATAACAACGAAACAAGCTGTTTTAGACCGAAACGAGTAAAATCTTAACACATCGGATTTACAAGTGTCTGTGTGATACGAGTCAAAACTTTTTCTCCTGTAACTGCGCGAAAAGCATGTATTCTTGCTTAAAACAACGAAACAAGCTGTTTTACACCGAAACGAGTCAAATCTGAACACATCGGTTTTACAAGTGTCTGTGTGATACGAGTCAAAACTTTTTCTCCTGTAACTGCGCGAAAAGCACGTATTCTTGCTTAAAACAACGAAACAACCTGTTTTAGACCAAAACGAGGTAAATCTGAACACATCGGTTTTACAAGTGTCTGTGTGATACGAGTCAAAACTTTTTCTCTTATAACTGCGCGAAAAGCATGTATTCTTGCTTATAACAACGAAACAAGCTGTTTTAGACCGAAACGAGTAAAATCTGAACACATCGGATTTACAAGTGTCTGTGTGATACGAGTCAAAACTTTTTCTCCTGTAACTGCGCGAAAAGCATGTATTCTTGCTTAACACAACGAAACAAGCCGTTTTAGACCGAAACGAGTTAAATCTGAACACATCGCTTTTACAAGTGTCTGTGTGATACGAGTCAAAACTTTTTCTCCTGTAACTGCGCGAAAAGCATGTATTCTTGCTTAAAACAACGAAACAACCTGTTTTAGACCGAAACGAGTTAAATCTGAACACATCGGTTTTACAAGTGTCTGTGTGATGCGAGTCAAAACTTTTTCTCCTGTAACTGCGCGAAAAGCATGTATTCTTGCTTAAAACAACGAAAAAACCTGTTTTAGACCGAAACGAGTAAAATCTGAACACATCGGTTTTACAAGTGTCTGTGTGATACGAGTCAAAACTTTTTCTCCTGTAACTGCGGGAAAAGCATGTATTCTTGCTTAAAACAACGAAACAACCTGTTTTAGACCAAAACGAGGTAAATCTGAACACATCGGTTTTACAAGTGTCTGTGTGATACGAGTCAAAACTTTTTCTCTTATAACTTCGCGAAAAGCATGTATTCTTGCTTATAACAACGAAACAAGCTGTTTTAGACCGAAACGAGTAAAATCTGAACACATCAGATTTACAAGTGTCTGTGTGATACGAGTCAAAACTTTTTCTCCTGTAACTGCGCGAAAAGCATGTATTCTTGCTTAACACAACGAAACAAGCTGTTTTAGACCGAAACGAGTTAAATCTGAACACATCGGTTTTACAAGTGTCTGTGTGATACGAGTCAAAACTTTTTCTCTTATAACTTCGCGAAAAGCATGTATTCTTGCTTAAAACAACGAAACAACCTGTTTTAGACCGAAACGAGTTAAATCTGAACACATCGGTTTTACAAGTGTCTGTGTGATACGAGTCAAAACTTTTTCTCCTGTAACTGCGCGAAAAGCATGTATTCTTGCTTAACACAACGAAACAAGCTGTTTTAGACCGAAACGAGTTAAATCTGAACACATCGGTTTTACAAGTGTCTGTGGATACGAGTCAAAACTTTTTGTCTTATAACTGCGCGGAAAGCATGTATTCGTGCTTAATACAACGAGACAACCTCTTTTAGACCGAAACGAGTTAAATCTGAACACATCGGTTTTACAATTGTCTGTGTGATACGACTCAAACCTTTTTTCTCCTATAACTGCGCGAAAAGCATGTATTCTTGCTTAACACAACGAAACAAGCTGTTTTAGAACGAAACGAGGTAAATCTGAAGACATCGGTTTTACAAGTGTCCGTGTGATACGCTTCAAAACTTTTTCTCCTGTAACTGCGCGAAAAGCATGTAATCTTGCTTAAAACAACGAAACAAGCTGTTTTAGACCGAAACGAGTTAAATCTGAACACATCGGTTTTACAAGTGTCTGTGTGATACGAGTCAAAACTTTTTCTCTTATAACAGCGCGAAAAGCATGTATTCTTGCCTAAAACAACGAAACAACCTGTTTTAGACCGAAACGAGTTAAATCTGAACACATCGGTTTTACAAGTGTCTGTGTGATACGTCGAAACTTTGTGTCTTATAACTGCGCGGAAAGCATGTATTCGTGCTTAATACAACGAGACAAGCTGTTTTAGACCGAAACGAGTTAAATCTGAACACATCGGTTTTACAAGTGTCTGTGTGATACGAGTCAAAACTTTTTCTCCTGTAACGGCGTGAAAAGCATGTATTCTTGCTTAAAACAACGAAACAACCTGTTTTAGACCGAAACGAGTTAAATCTGAACACATCGGTTTTACAAGTGTCTGTGTGATACGAGTCAAAACTTTTTCTCCTGTAACTGCGCGAAAAGCATGTATTCTTGCTTAACACAACGAAACAAGCTGTTTTAGACCGAAACGAGCTAAATCTGAAGGCATCGGTTTTACAAGTGTCCATGTGATACGCGTCAAAACTTTTTCTCCTGTAACTGCGCGAAAAGCATGTATTCTTGCTTATAACAACGAAACAAGCTGTTTTAGACCGAAACGAGTTAAATCTGAACAAATCGGTTTTACAAGTGTCTGTGTGATACGAGTCAAAACGTTTTCTCCTGTAACTGCGCGAAAAGCATGTATTCTTGCTTAAAACAACGAAACAACCTGTTTAGACCAAAACGAGGTAAATCTGAACACATCGGTTTTACAAGTGTCTGTGTGATACGAGTCAAAACTTTTTCTCTTATAACTGCGCGAAAAGCATGTATTCGTGCTTAATACAACGAAACAAGCTGTTTTAGACCGAAACGAGCTAAATCTGAAGACATCGATTTTACAAGTGTCCATGTGATACGCGTCAAAACTTTTTCTCCTGTAACTGCGCGAAAAGCATGTATTCTTGCTTAAAACAACTAAACAACCTGTTTTAGACCGAAACGAGTAAAATCTGAACACATCGGATTTACAAGTGTCTGTGTGATACGAGTCAAAACGTTTTCTCCTGTAACTGCGCGAAAAGCATGTATTCTTGCTTAACACAACGAAACAAGCTGTTTTATACCGAAACGAGTTAAATCTGAACACATCGGTTTCACAAGTGTCTGTGTGATACGAGTTAAAACTTTTTCTCCCGTAACTGCGCGAAAAGCATGTATTCTTGCTTAAAACAACGAAACAACCTGTTTTAGACCGAAACGAGTTAAATCTTAACACATCGGTTTTACAAGTGTCTGTGTGATACGAGTCAAAACTTTTTCTCCTGTAACTGCGCGAAAAGCATGTATTCTTGCTTAACACAACGAAACAAGCTGTTTTAGACCGAAACGAGCTAAATCTGAAGGCATCGGTTTTACAAGTGTCCATGTGATACGCGTCAAAACTTTTTCTCCTGTAACTGCGCGAAAAGCATGTATTCTTGCTTATAACAACGAAACAAGCTGTTTTAGACCGAAACGAGTAAAATCTTAACACATCGGATTTACAAGTGTCTGTGTGATACGAGTCAAAACTTTTTCTCCTGTAACTGCGCGAAAAGCATGTATTCTTGCTTAAAACAACGAAACAAGCTGTTTTACACCGAAACGAGTCAAATCTGAACACATCGGTTTTACAAGTGTCTGTGTGATACGTCAAAACTTTTTCTCCTGTAACTGCGCGAAAAGCACGTATTCTTGCTTAAAACAACGAAACAACCTGTTTTAGACCAAAACGAGGTAAATCTGAACACATCGGTTTTACAAGTGTCTGTGTGATACGAGTCAAAACTTTTTCTCTTATAACTGCGCGAAAAGCATGTATTCTTGCTTATAACAACGAAACAAGCTGTTTTAGACCGAAACGAGTAAAATCTGAACACATCGGATTTACAAGTGTCTGTGTGATACGAGTCAAAACTTTTTCTCCTGTAACTGCGCGAAAAGCATGTATTCTTGCTTAACACAACGAAACAAGCCGTTTTAGACCGAAACGAGTTAAATCTGAACACATCGCTTTTACAAGTGTCTGTGTGATACGAGTCAAAACTTTTTCTCCTGTAACTTCGCGAAAAGCATGTATTCTTGCTTAAAACAACGAAACAACCTGTTTTAGACCGAAACGAGTTAAATCTGAACACATCGGTTTTACAAGTGTCTGTGTGATGCGAGTCAAAACTTTTTCTCCTGTAACTGCGCGAAAAGCATGTATTCTTGCTTAAAACAACGAAAAAACCTGTTTTAGACCGAAACGAGTAAAATCTGAACACATCGGTTTTACAAGTGTCTGTGTGATACGAGTCAAAACTTTTTCTCCTGTAACTGCGCGAAAAGCATGTATTCTTGCTTAAAACAACGAAACAACCTGTTTTAGACCGAAACGAGTTAAATCTGAACACATCGGTTTTACAAGTGTCTGTGTGATGCGAGTCAAAACTTTTTCTCCTGTAACTGCGCGAAAAGCATGTATTCTTGCTTAAAACAACGAAAAAACCTGTTTTAGACCGAAACGAGTAAAATCTGAACACATCGGTTTTACAAGTGTCTGTGTGATACGAGTCAAAACGTTTTCTCCTGTAACTGCGCGAAAAGCATGTATTCTTGCTTAAAACAACGAAACAACCTGTTTAGACCAAAACGAGGTAAATCTGAACACATCGGTTTTACAAGTGTCTGTGTGATACGAGTCAAAACTTTTTCTCTTATAACTGCGCGAAAAGCATGTATTCGTGCTTAATACAACGAAACAAGCTGTTTTAGACCGAAACGAGCTAAATCTGAAGACATCGATTTTACAAGTGTCCATGTGATACGCGTCAAAACTTTTTCTCCTGTAACTGCGCGAAAAGCATGTATTCTTGCTTAAAACAACTAAACAACCTGTTTTAGACCGAAACGAGTAAAATCTGAACACATCGGATTTACAAGTGTCTGTGTGATACGAGTCAAAACGTTTTCTCCTGTAACTGCGCGAAAAGCATGTATTCTTGCTTAACACAACGAAACAAGCTGTTTTATACCGAAACGAGTTAAATCTGAACACATCGGTTTCACAAGTGTCTGTGTGATACGAGTTAAAACTTTTTCTCCCGTAACTGCGCGAAAAGCATGTATTCTTGCTTAAAACAACGAAACAACCTGTTTTAGACCGAAACGAGTTAAATCTTAACACATCGGTTTTACAAGTGTCTGTGTGATACGAGTCAAAACTTTTTCTCCTGTAACTGCGCGAAAAGCATGTATTCTTGCTTAACACAACGAAACAAGCTGTTTTAGACCGAAACGAGCTAAATCTGAAGGCATCGGTTTTACAAGTGTCCATGTGATACGCGTCAAAACTTTTTCTCCTGTAACTGCGCGAAAAGCATGTATTCTTGCTTATAACAACGAAACAAGCTGTTTTAGACCGAAACGAGTAAAATCTTAACACATCGGATTTACAAGTGTCTGTGTGATACGAGTCAAAACTTTTTCTCCTGTAACTGCGCGAAAAGCATGTATTCTTGCTTAAAACAACGAAACAAGCTGTTTTACACCGAAACGAGTCAAATCTGAACACATCGGTTTTACAAGTGTCTGTGTGATACGTCAAAACTTTTTCTCCTGTAACTGCGCGAAAAGCACGTATTCTTGCTTAAAACAACGAAACAACCTGTTTTAGACCAAAACGAGGTAAATCTGAACACATCGGTTTTACAAGTGTCTGTGTGATACGAGTCAAAACTTTTTCTCTTATAACTGCGCGAAAAGCATGTATTCTTGCTTATAACAACGAAACAAGCTGTTTTAGACCGAAACGAGTAAAATCTGAACACATCGGATTTACAAGTGTCTGTGTGATACGAGTCAAAACTTTTTCTCCTGTAACTGCGCGAAAAGCATGTATTCTTGCTTAACACAACGAAACAAGCCGTTTTAGACCGAAACGAGTTAAATCTGAACACATCGCTTTTACAAGTGTCTGTGTGATACGAGTCAAAACTTTTTCTCCTGTAACTTCGCGAAAAGCATGTATTCTTGCTTAAAACAACGAAACAACCTGTTTTAGACCGAAACGAGTTAAATCTGAACACATCGGTTTTACAAGTGTCTGTGTGATGCGAGTCAAAACTTTTTCTCCTGTAACTGCGCGAAAAGCATGTATTCTTGCTTAAAACAACTAAACAACCTGTTTTAGACCGAAACGAGTAAAATCTGAACACATCGGATTTACAAGTGTCTGTGTGATACGAGTCAAAACGTTTTCTCCTGTAACTGCGCGAAAAGCATGTATTCTTGCTTAACACAACGAAACAAGCTGTTTTATACCGAAACGAGTTAAATCTGAACACATCGGTTTCACAAGTGTCTGTGTGATACGAGTTAAAACTTTTTCTCCCGTAACTGCGCGAAAAGCATGTATTCTTGCTTAAAACAACGAAACAACCTGTTTTAGACCGAAACGAGTTAAATCTTAACACATCGGTTTTACAAGTGTCTGTGTGATACGAGTCAAAACTTTTTCTCCTGTAACTGCGCGAAAAGCATGTATTCTTGCTTAACACAACGAAACAAGCTGTTTTAGACCGAAACGAGCTAAATCTGAAGGCATCGGTTTTACAAGTGTCCATGTGATACGCGTCAAAACTTTTTCTCCTGTAACTGCGCGAAAAGCATGTATTCTTGCTTATAACAACGAAACAAGCTGTTTTAGACCGAAACGAGTAAAATCTTAACACATCGGATTTACAAGTGTCTGTGTGATACGAGTCAAAACTTTTTCTCCTGTAACTGCGCGAAAAGCATGTATTCTTGCTTAAAACAACGAAACAAGCTGTTTTACACCGAAACGAGTCAAATCTGAACACATCGGTTTTACAAGTGTCTGTGTGATACGTCAAAACTTTTTCTCCTGTAACTGCGCGAAAAGCACGTATTCTTGCTTAAAACAACGAAACAACCTGTTTTAGACCAAAACGAGGTAAATCTGAACACATCGGTTTTACAAGTGTCTGTGTGATACGAGTCAAAACTTTTTCTCTTATAACTGCGCGAAAAGCATGTATTCTTGCTTATAACAACGAAACAAGCTGTTTTAGACCGAAACGAGTAAAATCTGAACACATCGGATTTACAAGTGTCTGTGTGATACGAGTCAAAACTTTTTCTCCTGTAACTGCGCGAAAAGCATGTATTCTTGCTTAACACAACGAAACAAGCCGTTTTAGACCGAAACGAGTTAAATCTGAACACATCGCTTTTACAAGTGTCTGTGTGATACGAGTCAAAACTTTTTCTCCTGTAACTTCGCGAAAAGCATGTATTCTTGCTTAAAACAACGAAACAACCTGTTTTAGACCGAAACGAGTTAAATCTGAACACATCGGTTTTACAAGTGTCTGTGTGATGCGAGTCAAAACTTTTTCTCCTGTAACTGCGCGAAAAGCATGTATTCTTGCTTAAAACAACGAAAAAACCTGTTTTAGACCGAAACGAGTAAAATCTGAACACATCGGTTTTACAAGTGTCTGTGTGATACGAGTCAAAACTTTTTCTCCTGTAACTGCGCGAAAAGCATGTATTCTTGCTTAAAACAACGAAACAACCTGTTTTAGACCGAAACGAGTTAAATCTGAACACATCGGTTTTACAAGTGTCTGTGTGATACGAGTCAAAACTTTTTCTCCTGTAACTGCGCGAAAAGCATGTATTCTTGCTTAACACAACGAAACAAGCTGTTTTAGACCGAAACGAGTTAAATCTGAACACATCGGTTTTACAAGTGTCTGTGGATACGAGTCAAAACTTTTTGTCTTATAACTGCGCGGAAAGCATGTATTCGTGCTTAATACAACGAGACAACCTCTTTTAGACCGAAACGAGTTAAATCTGAACACATCGGTTTTACAATTGTCTGTGTGATACGACTCAAACCTTTTTTCTCCTATAACTGCGCGAAAAGCATGTATTCTTGCTTAACACAACGAAACAAGCTGTTTTAGAACGAAACGAGGTAAATCTGAAGACATCGGTTTTACAAGTGTCCGTGTGATACGCTTCAAAACTTTTTCTCCTGTAACTGCGCGAAAAGCATGTAATCTTGCTTAAAACAACGAAACAAGCTGTTTTAGACCGAAACGAGTTAAATCTGAACACATCGGTTTTACAAGTGTCTGTGTGATACGAGTCAAAACTTTTTCTCTTATAACAGCGCGAAAAGCATGTATTCTTGCCTAAAACAACGAAACAACCTGTTTTAGACCGAAACGAGTTAAATCTGAACACATCGGTTTTACAAGTGTCTGTGTGATACGTCGAAACTTTGTGTCTTATAACTGCGCGGAAAGCATGTATTCGTGCTTAATACAACGAGACAAGCTGTTTTAGACCGAAACGAGTTAAATCTGAACACATCGGTTTTACAAGTGTCTGTGTGATACGAGTCAAAACTTTTTCTCCTGTAACGGCGTGAAAAGCATGTATTCTTGCTTAAAACAACGAAACAACCTGTTTTAGACCGAAACGAGTTAAATCTGAACACATCGGTTTTACAAGTGTCTGTGTGATACGAGTCAAAAGTTTTTCTCCTGTAACTGCGCGAAAAGCATGTATTCTTGCTTAACACAACGAAACAAGCTGTTTTAGAGCGAAACGAGTTAAATCTGAACACATCGGTTTTACAAGTGTCTGTGTGATACGAGTCAATACTTTTTCTCCTGTAACTGCGCGAGAAGCATGTATTCTTGCTTAAAACAACGAAACAACCTGTTTTAGACCGAAACAAGTTAAATCTGAACACATCGGTTTTACAAGTGTCTGTGTGATACGAGTCAAAACTTTTTCTCTTATAACAGCGCGAAAAGCATGTATTCGTGCTTAATACAACGAAAGAAGCTGTTTTAGACCGAAACGAGTTAAATCTGAACACATCGGTTTTACAAGTGCCTGTGTGATACGTCGAAACTTTTTGTCTTATAACTGCGCGGAAAGCATGTATTCGTGCTTAATACAACGAGACAAGCTGTTTTAGACCGAAACGAGTTAAATCTGAACACATCGGTTTTACAATTGTCTGTGTGATACGACTCAAACCTTTTTTCTCCTATAACTGCGCGAAAAGCATGTATTCTTGCTTAACACAACGAAACAAGCTGTTTTAGAACGAAGCGAGCTAGATCTGAAGACATCGGTTTTACAAGTGTCCGTGTGATACGCTTCAAAACTTTTTCTCCTGTAACTGCGCGAAAAGCATGTATTCTTGCTTAAAACAACGAAACAAGCTGTTTTAGACCGAAACGAGTTAAATCTGAACACATCGGTTTTACAAGTGTCTGTGTGATACGAGTCAAAACTTTTTCAACTGTAACTGCGCGAAAAGCATGTATTCTTGCTTAAAACAACGAAACAACCTGTTTTAGACCAAAACGAGGTAAATCTGAACACATCGGTTTTACAAGTGTCTGTGTGATACGTCGAAACTTTTTCTCTTATAACTGCGCGGAAAGCATGTATTCGTGCTTAATACAACGAGACAAGCTGTTTTAGACCGAAAGGAGTTAAATCTGAACACATCGGTTTTACAATTGTCTGTGTGATACGACTCAAACCTTTTTTCTCCTATAACTGCGCGAAAAGCATGTATTCTTGCTTAACACAACGAGACAAGCTGTTTTAGACCGAAACGAGTTAAATCTGAACACATCGGTTTTACAAGTGTCTGTGTGATACGAGTCAAAACTTTTTCTCCTGTAACGGCGCGAAAAGCATGTATTCTTGCTTAAAACAACGAAACAACCTGTTTTAGACCGAAACGAGTTAAATCTGAACACATCGGTTTTACAAGTGTCTGTGTGATACGAGTCAAAAGTTTTTCTCCTGTAACTGCGCGAAAAGCATGTATTCTTGCTTAACACAACGAAACAAGCTGTTTTAGACCGAAACGAGTTAAATCTGAACACATCGGTTTTACAAGTGTCTGTGTGATACGAGTCAATACTTTTTCTCCTGTAACTGCGCGAGAAGCATGTATTCTTGCTTAAAACAACGAAACAACCTGTTTTAGACCGAAACAAGTTAAATCTGAACACATCGGTTTTACAAGTGTCTGTGTGATACGAGTCAAAACTTTTTCTCTTATAACAGCGCGAAAAGCATGTATTCGTGCTTAATACAACGAAAGAAGCTGTTTTAGACAGAAACGAGTTAAATCTGAACACATCGGTTTTACAAGTGCCTGTGTGATACGTCGAAACTTTTTGTCTTATAACTGCGCGGAAAGCATGTATTTTTGCTTAATACAACGAGACAAGCTGTTTTAGACCGAAACGAGTTAAATCTGAACACATCGGTTTTACAATTGTCTGTGTGATACGAGTCAAAACTTTTTCTCCTGTAACTGCGCGAAAAGCATGTATTCTTGCTTAATACAACGAAACAAGCTGTTTTAGACCGAAACGAGCTAAATCTGAAGGCATCGGTTTTACAAGTGTCCATGTGATACGCGTCAAAACTTTTTCTCCTGTAACTGCGCGAAAAGCATGTATTCTTGCTTATAACAACGAAACAAGCTGTTTTAGACCGAAACGAGTAAAATCTGAACACATCGGATTTACAAGTGTCTGTGTGATACGAGTCGAAACTTTTTCTCCTGTAACTGCGCGAAAAGCATGTATTCTTGCTTAACACAACGAAACAAGCTGTTTTAGACCGAAACGAGTTAAATCTGAACAAATCGGTTTTACAAGTGTCTGTGTGATACGAGTCAAAACTTTTTCTCCCGTAACTGCGCGAAAAGCATGTATTCTTGCTTAAAACAACGAAACAACCTGTTTTAGACCGAAACGAGTTAAATCTTAACACATCGGTTTTACAAGTGTCTGTGTGATACGAGTCAAAACTTTTTCTCCTGTAACTGCGCGAAAAGCATGTATTCTTGCTTAACACAACGAAACAAGCTGTTTTAGACCGAAACGAGCTAAATCTGAAGGCATCGGTTTTACAAGTGTCCATGTGATACGCGTCAAAACTTTTTCTCCTGTAACTGCGCGAAAAGCATGTATTCTTGCTTATAACAACGAAACAAGCTGTTTTAGACCGAAACGAGTAAAATCTTAACACATCGGATTTACAAGTGTCTGTGTGATACGAGTCAAAACTTTTTCTCCTGTAACTGCGCGAAAAGCATGTATTCTTGCTTAAAACAACGAAACAAGCTGTTTTACACCGAAACGAGTCAAATCTGAACACATCGGTTTTACAAGTGTCTGTGTGATACGTCAAAACTTTTTCTCCTGTAACTGCGCGAAAAGCACGTATTCTTGCTTAAAACAACGAAACAACCTGTTTTAGACCAAAACGAGGTAAATCTGAACACATCGGTTTTACAAGTGTCTGTGTGATACGAGTCAAAACTTTTTCTCTTATAACTGCGCGAAAAGCATGTATTCTTGCTTATAACAACGAAACAAGCTGTTTTAGACCGAAACGAGTAAAATCTGAACACATCGGATTTACAAGTGTCTGTGTGATACGAGTCAAAACTTTTTCTCCTGTAACTGCGCGAAAAGCATGTATTCTTGCTTAACACAACGAAACAAGCCGTTTTAGACCGAAACGAGTTAAATCTGAACACATCGCTTTTACAAGTGTCTGTGTGATACGAGTCAAAACTTTTTCTCCTGTAACTTCGCGAAAAGCATGTATTCTTGCTTAAAACAACGAAACAACCTGTTTTAGACCGAAACGAGTTAAATCTGAACACATCGGTTTTACAAGTGTCTGTGTGATGCGAGTCAAAACTTTTTCTCCTGTAACTGCGCGAAAAGCATGTATTCTTGCTTAAAACAACGAAAAAACCTGTTTTAGACCGAAACGAGTAAAATCTGAACACATCGGTTTTACAAGTGTCTGTGTGATACGAGTCAAAACTTTTTCTCCTGTAACTGCGCGAAAAGCATGTATTCTTGCTTAAAACAACGAAACAACCTGTTTTAGACCGAAACGAGTTAAATCTGAACACATCGGTTTTACAAGTGTCTGTGTGATACGAGTCAAAACTTTTTCTCCTGTAACTGCGCGAAAAGCATGTATTCTTGCTTAACACAACGAAACAAGCTGTTTTAGACCGAAACGAGTTAAATCTGAACACATCGGTTTTACAAGTGTCTGTGGATACGAGTCAAAACTTTTTGTCTTATAACTGCGCGGAAAGCATGTATTCGTGCTTAATACAACGAGACAACCTCTTTTAGACCGAAACGAGTTAAATCTGAACACATCGGTTTTACAATTGTCTGTGTGATACGACTCAAACCTTTTTTCTCCTATAACTGCGCGAAAAGCATGTATTCTTGCTTAACACAACGAAACAAGCTGTTTTAGAACGAAACGAGGTAAATCTGAAGACATCGGTTTTACAAGTGTCCGTGTGATACGCTTCAAAACTTTTTCTCCTGTAACTGCGCGAAAAGCATGTAATCTTGCTTAAAACAACGAAACAAGCTGTTTTAGACCGAAACGAGTTAAATCTGAACACATCGGTTTTACAAGTGTCTGTGTGATACGAGTCAAAACTTTTTCTCTTATAACAGCGCGAAAAGCATGTATTCTTGCCTAAAACAACGAAACAACCTGTTTTAGACCGAAACGAGTTAAATCTGAACACATCGGTTTTACAAGTGTCTGTGTGATACGTCGAAACTTTGTGTCTTATAACTGCGCGGAAAGCATGTATTCGTGCTTAATACAACGAGACAAGCTGTTTTAGACCGAAACGAGTTAAATCTGAACACATCGGTTTTACAAGTGTCTGTGTGATACGAGTCAAAACTTTTTCTCCTGTAACGGCGTGAAAAGCATGTATTCTTGCTTAAAACAACGAAACAACCTGTTTTAGACCGAAACGAGTTAAATCTGAACACATCGGTTTTACAAGTGTCTGTGTGATACGAGTCAAAAGTTTTTCTCCTGTAACTGCGCGAAAAGCATGTATTCTTGCTTAACAGAACGAAACAAGCTGTTTTAGACCGAAACGAGTTAAATCTGAACACATCGGTTTTACAAGTGTCTGTGTGATACGAGTCAATACTTTTTCTCCTGTAACTGCGCGAGAAGCATGTATTCTTGCTTAAAACAACGAAACAACCTGTTTTAGACCGAAACAAGTTAAATCTGAACACATCGGTTTTACAAGTGTCTGTGTGATACGAGTCAAAACTTTTTCTCTTATAACAGCGCGAAAAGCATGTATTCGTGCTTAATACAACGAAAGAAGCTGTTTTAGACCGAAACGAGTTAAATCTGAACACATCGGTTTTACAAGTGCCTGTGTGATACGTCGAAACTTTTTGTCTTATAACTGCGCGGAAAGCATGTATTCGTGCTTAATACAACGAGACAAGCTGTTTTAGACCGAAACGAGTTAAATCTGAACACATCGGTTTTACAATTGTCTGTGTGATACGACTCAAACCTTTTTTCTCCTATAACTGCGCGAAAAGCATGTATTCTTGCTTAACACAACGAAACAAGCTGTTTTAGAACGAAGCGAGCTAGATCTGAAGACATCGGTTTTACAAGTGTCCGTGTGATACGCTTCAAAACTTTTTCTCCTGTAACTGCGCGAAAAGCATGTATTCTTGCTTAAAACAACGAAACAAGCTGTTTTAGACCGAAACGAGTTAAATCTGAACACATCGGTTTTACAAGTGTCTGTGTGATACGAGTCAAAATTTTTTCAACTGTAACTGCGCGAAAAGCATGTATTCTTGCTTAAAACAACGAAACAACCTGTTTTAGACCAAAACGAGGTAAATCTGAACACATCGGTTTTACAAGTGTCTGTGTGATACGTCGAAACTTTTTCTCTTATAACTGCGCGGAAAGCATGTATTCGTGCTTAATACAACGAGACAAGCTGTTTTAGACCGAAAGGAGTTAAATCTGAACACATCGGTTTTACAATTGTCTGTGTGATACGACTCAAACCTTTTTTCTCCTATAACTGCGCGAAAAGCATGTATTCTTGCTTAACACAACGAGACAAGCTGTTTTAGACCGAAACGAGTTAAATCTGAACACATCGGTTTTACAAGTGTCTGTGTGATACGAGTCAAAACTTTTTCTCCTGTAACGGCGCGAAAAGCATGTATTCTTGCTTAAAACAACGAAACAACCTGTTTTAGACCGAAACGAGTTAAATCTGAACACATCGGTTTTACAAGTGTCTGTGTGATACGAGTCAAAAGTTTTTCTCCTGTAACTGCGCGAAAAGCATGTATTCTTGCTTAACACAACGAAACAAGCTGTTTTAGACCGAAACGAGTTAAATCTGAACACATCGGTTTTACAAGTGTCTGTGTGATACGAGTCAATACTTTTTCTCCTGTAACTGCGCGAGAAGCATGTATTCTTGCTTAAAACAACGAAACAACCTGTTTTAGACCGAAACAAGTTAAATCTGAACACATCGGTTTTACAAGTGTCTGTGTGATACGAGTCAAAACTTTTTCTCTTATAACAGCGCGAAAAGCATGTATTCGTGCTTAATACAACGAAAGAAGCTGTTTTAGACCGAAACGAGTTAAATCTGAACACATCGGTTTTACAAGTGCCTGTGTGATACGTCGAAACTTTTTGTCTTATAACTGCGCGGAAAGCATGTATTTTTGCTTAATACAACGAGACAAGCTGTTTTAGACCGAAACGAGTTAAATCTGAACACATCGGTTTTACAATTGTCTGTGTGATACGAGTCAAAACTTTTTCTCCTGTAACTGCGCGAAAAGCATGTATTCTTGCTTAACACAACGAAACAAGCTGTTTTAGACCGAAACGAGCTAAATCTGAAGGCATCGGTTTTACAAGTGTCCATGTGATACGCGTCAAAACTTTTTCTCCTGTAACTGCGCGAAAAGCATGTATTCTTGCTTATAACAACGAAACAAGCTGTTTTAGACCGAAACGAGTAAAATCTGAACACATCGGATTTACAAGTGTCTGTGTGATACGAGTCGAAACTTTTTCTCCTGTAACTGCGCGAAAAGCATGTATTCTTGCTTAACACAACGAAACAAGCTGTTTTAGACCGAAACGAGTTAAATCTGAACAAATCGGTTTTACAAGTGTCTGTGTGATACGAGTCAAAACGTTTTCTCCTGTAACTGCGCGAAAAGCATGTATTCTTGCTTAAAACAACGAAACAACCTGTTTAGACCAAAACAAGGTAAATCTGAACACATCGGTTTTACAAGTGTCTGTGTGATACGAGTCAAAACTTTTTCTCTTATAACTGCGCGAAAAGCATGTATTCGTGCTTAATACAACGAAACAAGCTGTTTTAGACCGAAACGAGCTAAATCTGAAGACATCGATTTTACAAGTGTCCATGTGATACGCGTCAAAACTTTTTCTCCTGTAACTGCGCGAAAAGCATGTATTCTTGCTTAAAACAACTAAACAACCTGTTTTAGACCGAAACGAGTAAAATCTGAACACATCGGATTTACAAGTGTCTGTGTGATACGAGTCAAAACGTTTTCTCCTGTAACTGCGCGAAAAGCATGTATTCTTGCTTAACACAACGAAACAAGCTGTTTTATACCGAAACGAGTTAAATCTGAACACATCGGTTTCACAAGTGTCTGTGTGATACGAGTTAAAACTTTTTCTCCTGTAACTGCGCGAAAAGCATGTATTCTTGCTTAAAACAACGAAACAACCTGTTTTAGACCGAAACGAGTTAAATCTTAACACATCGGTTTTACAAGTGTCTGTGTGATACGAGTCAAAACTTTTTGTCCTGTAACTGCGCGAAAAGCATGTATTCTTGCTTAACACAACGAAACAAGCTGTTTTAGACCGAAACGAGCTAAATCTGAAGGCATAGGTTTTACAAGTGTCCATGTGATACGCGTCAAAACTTTTTCTCCTGTAACTGCGCGAAAAGCATGTATTCTTGCTTATAACAACGAAACAAGCTGTTTTAGACCGAAACGAGTAAAATCTGAAGACATCGGATTCACAAGTGTCTGTGTGATACGAGTCAAAACTTTTTCTCCTGTAACTGCGCGAAAAGCATGTATTCTTGCTTAAAACAACGAAACAAGCTGTTTTACACCGAAACGAGTCAAATCTGAACACATCGGTTTTACAAGTGTCTGTGTGATACGAGTCAAAACTTTTTCTCCTGTAACTGCGCGAAAAGCACGTATTCTTGCTTAAAACAACGAAACAACCTGTTTTAGACCAAAACGAGGTAAATCTGAACACATCGGTTTTACAAGTGTCTGTGTGATACGAGTCAAAACTTTTTCTCTTATAACTGCGCGAAAAGCATGTATTCTTGCTTATAACAACGAAACAAGCTGTTTTAGACCGAAACGAGTAAAATCTGAACACATCGGATTTACAAGTGTCTGTGTGATACGAGTCAAAACTTTTTCTCCTGTAACTGCGCGAAAAGCATGTATTCTTGCTTAACACAACGAAACAAGCCGTTTTAGACCGAAACGAGTTAAATCTGAACACATCGCTTTTACAAGTGTCTGTGTGATACGAGTCAAAACTTTTTCTCCTGTAACTGCGCGAAAAGCATGTATTCTTGCTTAAAACAACGAAACAACCTGTTTTAGACCGAGACGAGTTAAATCTGAACACATCGGTTTTACAAGTGTCTGTGTGATGCGAGTCAAAACTTTTTCTCCTGTAACTGCGCGAAAAGCATGTATTCTTGCTTAAAACAACGAAACAACCTGTTTTAGACCGAAACGAGTAAAATCTGAACACATCGGTTTTACAAGTGTCTGTGTGATACGAGTCAAAACTTTTTCTCCTGTAACTGCGGGAAAAGCATGTATTCTTGCTTAAAACAACGAAACAACCTGTTTTAGACCAAAACGAGGTAAATCTGAACACATCGGTTTTACAAGTGTCTGTGTGATACGAGTCAAAACTTTTTCTCTTATAACTGCGCGAAAAGCATGTATTCTTGCTTATAACAACGAAACAAGCTGTTTTAGACCGAAACGAGTAAAATCTGAACACATCAGATTTACAAGTGTCTGTGTGATACGAGTCAAAACTTTTTCTCCTGTAACTGCGCGAAAAGCATGTATTCTTGCTTAACACAACGAAACAAGCTGTTTTAGACCGAAACGAGTTAAATCTGAACACATCGGTTTTACAAGTGTCTGTGTGATACGAGTCAAAACTTTTTCTCCTGTAACTGCGCGAAAAGCATGTATTCTTGCTTAAAACAACGAAACAACCTGTTTTAGACCGAAACGAGTTAAATCTGAACACATCGGTTTTACAAGTGTCTGTGTGATACGAGTCAAAACATTTTCTCCTGTAACTGCGCGAAAAGCATGTATTCTTGCTTAACACAACGAAACAAGCTGTTTTAGACCGAAACGAGTTAAATCTGAACACATCGGTTTTACAAGTGTCTGTGGATACGAGTCAAAACTTTTTGTCTTATAACTGCGCGGAAAGCATGTATTCGTGCTTAATACAACGAGACAACCTCTTTTAGACCGAAACGAGTTAAATCTGAACACATCGGTTTTACAATTGTCTGTGTGATACGACTCAAACCTTTTTTCTCCTATAACTGCGCGAAAAGCATGTATTCTTGCTTAACACAACGAAGCAAGCTGTTTTAGAACGAAACGAGGTAAATCTGAAGACATCGGTTTTACAAGTGTCCGTGTGATACGCTTCAAAACTTTTTCTCCTGTAACTGCGCGAAAAGCATGTAATCTTGCTTAAAACAACGAAACAAGCTGTTTTAGACCGAAACGAGTTAAATCTGAACACATCGGTTTTACAAGTGTCTGTGTGATACGAGTCAAAACTTTTTCTCCTGTAACTGCGCGAAAAGCATGTATTCTTGCTTAAAACAACGAAACAAGCTGTTTTACACCGAAACGAGCTAAATCTGAAGACATCGATTTTACAAGTGTCCATGTGATACGCGTCAAAACTTTTTCTCCTGTAACTGCGCGAAAAGCATGTATTCTTGCTTAAAACAACTAAACAACCTGTTTTAGACCGAAACGAGTAAAATCTGAACACATCGGATTTACAAGTGTCTGTGTGATACGAGTCAAAACGTTTTCTCCTGTAACTGCGCGAAAAGCATGTATTCTTGCTTAACACAACGAAACAAGCTGTTTTATACCGAAACGAGTTAAATCTGAACACATCGGTTTCACAAGTGTCTGTGTGATACGAGTTAAAACTTTTTCTCCTGTAACTGCGCGAAAAGCATGTATTCTTGCTTAAAACAACGAAACAACCTGTTTTAGACCGAAACGAGTTAAATCTTAACACATCGGTTTTACAAGTGTCTGTGTGATACGAGTCAAAACTTTTTCTCCTGTAACTGCGCGAAAAGCATGTATTCTTGCTTAACACAACGAAACAAGCTGTTTTAGACCGAAACGAGCTAAATCTGAAGGCATCGGTTTTACAAGTGTCCATGTGATACGCGTCAAAACTTTTTCTCCTGTAACTGCGCGAAAAGCATGTATTCTTGCTTATAACAACGAAACAAGCTGTTTTAGACCGAAACGAGTAAAATCTGAACACATCGGATTTACAAGTGTCTGTGTGATACGAGTCAAAACTTTTTCTCCTGTAACTGCGCGAAAAGCATGTATTCTTGCTTAAAACAACGAAACAAGCTGTTTTACACCGAAACGAGTCAAATCTGAACACATCGGTTTTACAAGTGTCTGTGTGATACGAGTCAAAACTTTTTCTCCTGTAACTGCGCGAAAAGCACGTATTCTTGCTTAAAACAACGAAACAACCTGTTTTAGACCAAAACGAGGTAAATCTGAACACATCGGTTTTACAAGTGTCTGTGTGATACGAGTCAAAACTTTTTCTCTTATAACTGCGCGAAAAGCATGTATTCTTGCTTATAACAACGAAACAAGCTGTTTTAGACCGAAACGAGTAAAATCTGAACACATCGGATTTACAAGTGTCTGTGTGATACGAGTCAAAACTTTTTCTCCTGTAACTGCGCGAAAAGCATGGATTCTTGCTTAACACAACGAAACAAGCCGTTTTAGACCGAAACGAGTTAAATCTGAACACATCGCTTTTACAAGTGTCTGTGTGATACGAGTCAAAACTTTTTCTCCTGTAACTGCGCGAAAAGCATGTATTCTTGCTTAAAACAACGAAACAACCTGTTTTAGACCGAAACGAGTTAAATCTGAACACATCGGTTTTACAAGTGTCTGTGTGATGCGAGTCAAAACTTTTTCTCCTGTAACTGCGCGAAAAGCATGTATTCTTGCTTAAAACAACGAAACAACCTGTTTTAGACCGAAACGAGTAAAATCTGAACACATCGGTTTTACAAGTGTCTGTGTGATACGAGTCAAAACTTTTTCTCCTGTAACTGCGGGAAAAGCATGTATTCTTGCTTAAAACAACGAAACAACCTGTTTTAGACCTAAACGAGGTAAATCTGAACACATCGGTTTTACAAGTGTCTGTGTGATACGAGTCAAAACTTTTTCTCTTATGACTGCGCGAAAAGCATGTATTCTTGCTTATAACAACGAAACAAGCTGTTTTAGACCGAAACGAGTAAAATCTGAACACATCAGATTTACAAGTGTCTGTGTGATACGAGTCAAAACTTTTTCTCCTGTAACTGCGCGAAAAGCATGTATTCTTGCTTAACACAACGAAACAAGCTGTTTTAGACCGAAACGAGTTAAATCTGAACACATCGGTTTTACAAGTGTCTGTGTGATACGAGTCAAAACTTTTTCTCCTGTTACTGCGCGAAAAGCATGTATTCTTGCTTAAAACAACGAAACAACCTGTTTTAGACCGAAACGAGTTAAATCTGAACACATCGGTTTTACAAGTGTCTGTGTGATACGAGTCAAAACTTTTTCTCCTGTAACTGCGCGAAAAGCATGTATTCTTGCTTAACACAACGAAACAAGCTGTTTTAGACCGAAACGAGTTAAATCTGAACACATCGGTTTTACAAGTGTCTGTGGATACGAGTCAAAACTTTTTGTCTTATAACTGCGCGGAAAGCATGTTATTCGTGCTTAATACAACGAGACAACCTCTTTTAGACCGAAACGAGTTAAATCTGAACACATCGGTTTTACAATTGTCTGTGTGATACGACTCAAACCTTTTTTCTCCTATAACTGCGCGAAAAGCATGTATTCTTGCTTAACACAACGAAACAAGCTGTTTTAGAACGAAACGAGGTAAATCTGAAGACATCGGTTTTACAAGTGTCCGTGTGATACGCTTCAAAACTTTTTCTCCTGTAACTGCGCGAAAAGCATGTAATCTTGCTTAAAACAACGAAACAAGCTGTTTTAGACCGAAACGAGTTAAATCTGAACACATCGGTTTTACAAGTGTCTGTGTGATACGAGTCAAAACTTTTTCTCTTATAACAGCGCGAAAAGCATGTATTCTTGCCTAAAACAACGAAACAACCTGTTTTAGACCGAAACGAGTTAAATCTGAACACATCGGTTTTACAAGTGTCTGTGTGATACGTCGAAACTTTGTGTCTTATAACTGCGCGGAAAGCATGTATTCGTGCTTAATACAACGAGACAAGCTGTTTTAGACCGAAACGAGTTAAATCTGAACACATCGGTTTTACAAGTGTCTGTGTGATACGAGTCAAAACTTTTTCTCCTGTAACGGCGTGAAAAGCATGTATTCTTGCTTAAAACAACGAAACAACCTGTTTTAGACCGAAACGAGTTAAATCTGAACACATCGGTTTTACAAGTGTCTGTGTGATACGAGTCAAAAGTTTTTCTCCTGTAACTGCGCGAAAAGCATGTATTCTTGCTTAACACAACGAAACAAGCTGTTTTAGACCGAAACGAGTTAAATCTGAACACATCGGTTTTGCAAGTGTCTGTGTGATACGAGTCAATACTTTTTCCCCTGTAACTGCGCGAGAAGAATGTATTCTTGCTTAAAACAACGAAACAACCTGTTTTAGACCGAAACAAGTTAAATCTGAACACATCGGTTTTACAAGTGTCTGTGTGATACGAGTCAAAACTTTTTCTCTTATAACAGCGCGAAAAGCATGTATTCGTGCTTAATACAACGAAAGAAGCTGTTTTAGACCGAAACGAGTTAAATCTGAACACATCGGTTTTACAAGTGCCTGTGTGATACGTCGAAACTTTTTGTCTTATAACTGCGCGGAAAGCATGTATTCGTGCTTAATACAACGAGACAAGCTGTTTTAGACCGAAACGAGTTAAATCTGAACACATCGGTTTTACAATTGTCTGTGTGATACGACTCAAACCTTTTTTCTCCTATAACTGCGCGAAAAGCATGTATTCTTGCTTAACACAACGAAACAAGCTGTTTTAGAACGAAGCGAGCTAGATCTGAAGACATCGGTTTTACAAGTGTCCGTGTGATACGCTTCAAAACTTTTTCTCCTGTAACTGCGCGAAAAGCATGTATTCTTGCTTAAAACAACGAAACAAGCTGTTTTAGACCGAAACGAGTTAAATCTGAACACATCGGTTTTACAAGTGTCTGTGTGATACGAGTCAAAACTTTTTCAACTGTAACTGCGCGAAAAGCATGTATTCTTGCTTAAAACAACGAAACAACCTGTTTTAGACCAAAACGAGGTAAATCTGAACACATCGGTTTTACAAGTGTCTGTGTGATACGTCGAAACTTTTTCTCTTATAACTGCGCGGAAAGCATGTATTCGTGCTTAATACAACGAGACAAGCTGTTTTAGACCGAAAGGAGTTAAATCTGAACACATCGGTTTTACAATTGTCTGTGTGATACGACTCAAACCTTTTTTCTCCTATAACTGCGCGAAAAGCATGTATTCTTGCTTAACACAACGAAACAAGCTGTTTTAGAAAGAAGCGAGCTAGATCTGAAGACATGGTTTTACAAGTGTCCGTGTGATACGCTTCAAAACTTTTTCTCCTGTAACTGCGCGAAAAGCATGTATTCTTGCTTAAAACAACGAAACAAGCTGTTTTAGACCGAAACGAGTTAAATCTGAACACATCGGTTTTACAAGTGTCTGTGTGATACGAGTCAAAACTTTATCTCCTGTAACTGCGCGAAAAGCATGTATTCTTGCTTAAAACAACGAAACAACCTGTTTTAGACCAAAACGAGGTAAATCTGAACACTTCGGTTTTACAAGTGTCTGTGTGATACGAGTCAAAACTTTTTCTCTTATAACTCCGCGAAAAGCATGTATTCTTGCTTATAACAACGAAACAAGCTGTTTTAGACCGAAACGAGTTAAATCTGAACACATCGGTTTTACAAGTGTCTGTGTGATACGAGTCAAAACTTTTTCTCCTGTAACTGCGCGAAAAGCATGTATTCTTGCTTAACACAACGAAACAAGCTGTTTTAGGCCGAAACGAGGTAAATCTGAACACATCGGTTTTACAAGTGTCTGTGTGATACGAGTCAATACTGTTTCTCCTGTAACTGCGCGAAAAGCATGTATTCTTGCTTAAAACAACGAAACAACCTGTTTTAGACCGGAACGAGTTAAATCTGAACACATCGGTTTTACAAGTGTCTGTGTGATAGGAGTCAAAACTTTTTGTCTTATAACTGCGCGGAAAGCAAGTATTCGTGCTTAATACAACGAGACAAGCTGTTTTAGACCGAAACGAGTTAAATCTGAACACATCGGTTTTACAAGTGTCTGTGTGATACGAGTCAATACTTTTTCTCCTGTAACTGCGCGAGAAGCATGTATTCTTGCTTAAAACAACGAAACAACCTGTTTTAGACCGAAACAAGTTAAATCTGAACACATCGGTTTTACAAGTGTCTGTGTGATACGAGTCAAAACTTTTTCTCTTATAACAGCGCGAAAAGCATGTATTCGTGCTTAAAACAACGAAACAACCTGTTTTAGACCGAAACGAGTAAAATCTGAACACATCGGTTTTACAAGTGTCTGTGTGATACGAGTCAAAACTTTTTCTCCTGTAACTGCGGGAAAAGCATGTATTCTTGCTTAAAACAACGAAACAACCTGTTTTAGACCTAAACGAGGTAAATCTGAACACATCGGTTTTACAAGTGTCTGTGTGATACGAGTCAAAACTTTTTCTCTTATGACTGCGCGAAAAGCATGTATTCTTGCTTATAACAACGAAACAAGCTGTTTTAGACCGAAACGAGTAAAATCTGAACACATCAGATTTACAAGTGTCTGTGTGATACGAGTCAAAACTTTTTCTCCTGTAACTGCGCGAAAAGCATGTATTCTTGCTTAACACAACGAAACAAGCTGTTTTAGACCGAAACGAGTTAAATCTGAACACATCGGTTTTACAAGTGTCTGTGTGATACGAGTCAAAACTTTTTCTCCTGTAACTGCGCGAAAAGCATGTATTCTTGCTTAAAACAACGAAACAACCTGTTTTAGACCGAAACGAGTTAAATCTGAACACATCGGTTTTACAAGTGTCTGTGTGATACGAGTCAAAACTTTTTCTCCTGTAACTGCGCGAAAAGCATGTATTCTTGCTTAACACAACGAAACAAGCTGTTTTAGACCGAAACGAGTTAAATCTGAACACATCGGTTTTACAAGTGTCTGTGGATACGAGTCAAAACTTTTTGTCTTATAACTGCGCGGAAAGCATGTTATTCGTGCTTAATACAACGAGACAACCTCTTTTAGACCGAAACGAGTTAAATCTGAACACATCGGTTTTACAATTGTCTGTGTGATACGACTCAAACCTTTTTTCTCCTATAACTGCGCGAAAAGCATGTATTCTTGCTTAACACAACGAAACAAGCTGTTTTAGAACGAAACGAGGTAAATCTGAAGACATCGGTTTTACAAGTGTCCGTGTGATACGCTTCAAAACTTTTTCTCCTGTAACTGCGCGAAAAGCATGTAATCTTGCTTAAAACAACGAAACAAGCTGTTTTAGACCGAAACGAGTTAAATCTGAACACATCGGTTTTACAAGTGTCTGTGTGATACGAGTCAAAACTTTTTCTCTTATAACAGCGCGAAAAGCATGTATTCTTGCCTAAAACAACGAAACAACCTGTTTTAGACCGAAACGAGTTAAATCTGAACACATCGGTTTTACAAGTGTCTGTGTGATACGTCGAAACTTTGTGTCTTATAACTGCGCGGAAAGCATGTATTCGTGCTTAATACAACGAGACAAGCTGTTTTAGACCGAAACGAGTTAAATCTGAACACATCGGTTTTACAAGTGTCTGTGTGATACGAGTCAAAACTTTTTCTCCTGTAACGGCGTGAAAAGCATGTATTCTTGCTTAAAACAACGAAACAACCTGTTTTAGACCGAAACGAGTTAAATCTGAACACATCGGTTTTACAAGTGTCTGTGTGATACGAGTCAAAAGTTTTTCTCCTGTAACTGCGCGAAAAGCATGTATTCTTGCTTAACACAACGAAACAAGCTGTTTTAGACCGAAACGAGTTAAATCTGAACACATCGGTTTTGCAAGTGTCTGTGTGATACGAGTCAATACTTTTTCCCCTGTAACTGCGCGAGAAGAATGTATTCTTGCTTAAAACAACGAAACAACCTGTTTTAGACCGAAACAAGTTAAATCTGAACACATCGGTTTTACAAGTGTCTGTGTGATACGAGTCAAAACTTTTTCTCTTATAACCGCGCGAAAAGCATGTATTCGTGCTTAATACAACGAAAGAAGCTGTTTTAGACCGAAACGAGTTAAATCTGAACACATCGGTTTTACAAGTGCCTGTGTGATACGTCGAAACTTTTTGTCTTATAACTGCGCGGAAAGCATGTATTCGTGCTTAATACAACGAGACAAGCTGTTTTAGACCGAAACGAGTTAAATCTGAACACATCGGTTTTACAATTGTCTGTGTGATACGACTCAAACCTTTTTTCTCCTATAACTGCGCGAAAAGCATGTATTCTTGCTTAACACAACGAAACAAGCTGTTTTAGAACGAAGCGAGCTAGATCTGAAGACATCGGTTTTACAAGTGTCCGTGTGATACGCTTCAAAACTTTTTCTCCTGTAACTGCGCGAAAAGCATGTATTCTTGCTTAAAACAACGAAACAAGCTGTTTTAGACCGAAACGAGTTAAATCTGAACACATCGGTTTTACAAGTGTCTGTGTGATACGAGTCAAAACTTTTTCAACTGTAACTGCGCGAAAAGCATGTATTCTTGCTTAAAACAACGAAACAACCTGTTTTAGACCAAAACGAGGTAAATCTGAACACATCGGTTTTACAAGTGTCTGTGTGATACGTCGAAACTTTTTCTCTTATAACTGCGCGGAAAGCATGTATTCGTGCTTAATACAACGAGACAAGCTGTTTTAGACCGAAAGGAGTTAAATCTGAACACATCGGTTTTACAATTGTCTGTGTGATACGACTCAAACCTTTTTTCTCCTATAACTGCGCGAAAAGCATGTATTCTTGCTTAACACAACGAAACAAGCTGTTTTAGAAAGAAGCGAGCTAGATCTGAAGACATGGTTTTACAAGTGTCCGTGTGATACGCTTCAAAACTTTTTCTCCTGTAACTGCGCGAAAAGCATGTATTCTTGCTTAAAACAACGAAACAAGCTGTTTTAGACCGAAACGAGTTAAATCTGAACACATCGGTTTTACAAGTGTCTGTGTGATACGAGTCAAAACTTTATCTCCTGTAACTGCGCGAAAAGCATGTATTCTTGCTTAAAACAACGAAACAACCTGTTTTAGACCAAAACGAGGTAAATCTGAACACTTCGGTTTTACAAGTGTCTGTGTGATACGAGTCAAAACTTTTTCTCTTATAACTCCGCGAAAAGCATGTATTCTTGCTTATAACAACGAAACAAGCTGTTTTAGACCGAAACGAGTTAAATCTGAACACATCGGTTTTACAAGTGTCTGTGTGATACGAGTCAAAACTTTTTCTCCTGTAACTGCGCGAAAAGCATGTATTCTTGCTTAACACAACGAAACAAGCTGTTTTAGGCCGAAACGAGTTAAATCTGAACACATCGGTTTTACAAGTGTCTGTGTGATACGAGTCAATACTGTTTCTCCTGTAACTGCGCGAAAAGCATGTATTCTTGCTTAAAACAACGAAACAACCTGTTTTAGACCGGAACGAGTTAAATCTGAACACATCGGTTTTACAAGTGTCTGTGTGATAGGAGTCAAAACTTTTTGTCTTATAACTGCGCGGAAAGCAAGTATTCGTGCTTAATACAACGAGACAAGCTGTTTTAGACCGAAACGAGTTAAATCTGAACACATCGGTTTTACAAGTGTCTGTGTGATACGAGTCAATACTTTTTCTCCTGTAACTGCGCGAGAAGCATGTATTCTTGCTTAAAACAACGAAACAACCTGTTTTAGACCGAAACAAGTTAAATCTGAACACATCGGTTTTACAAGTGTCTGTGTGATACGAGTCAAAACTTTTTCTCTTATAACAGCGCGAAAAGCATGTATTCGTGCTTAATACAACGAAAGAAGCTGTTTTAGACCGAAACGAGTTAAATCTGAACACATCGGTTTTACAAGTGCCTGTGTGATACGTCGAAACTTTTTGTCTTATAACTGCGCGGAAAGCATGTATTTTTGCTTAATACAACGAGACAAGCTGTTTTAGACCGAAACGAGTTAAATCTGAACACATCGGTTTTACAATTGTCTGTGTGATACGACTCAAACCTTTTTTCTCCTATAACTGCGCGAAAAGCATGTATTCTTGCTTAACACAACGAAACAAGCTGTTTTAGAACGAAGCGAGCTAGATCTGAAGACATCGGTTTTACAAGTGTCCGTGTGATACGCTTCAAAACTTTTTCTCCTGTAACTGCGCGAAAAGCATGTATTCTTGCTTAAAACAACGAAACAAGCTGTTTTAGACCGAAACGAGTTAAATCTGAACACATCGGTTTTACAAGTGTCTGTGCGATACGAGTCAAAACTTTTTCAACTGTAACTGCGCGAAAAGCATGTATTCTTGCTTAAAACAACGAAACAACCTGTTTTAGACCAAAACGAGGTAAATCTGAACACATCGGTTTTACAAGTGTCTATGTGATACGTCGAAACTTTTTCTCTTATAACTGCGCGGAAAGCATGTATTCGTGTTTAATACAACGAGACAAGCTGTTTTAGACCGAAAGGAGTTAAATCTGAACACATCGGTTTTACAATTGTCTGTGTGATACGACTCAAACCTTTTTTCTCCTATAACTGCGCGAAAAGCATGTATTCTTGCTTAACACAACGAAACAAGCTGTTTTAGAAAGAAGCGAGCTAGATCTGAAGACATGGTTTTACAAGTGTCCGTGTGATACGCTTCAAAACTTTTTCTCCTGTAACTGCGCGAAAAGCATGTATTCTTGCTTAAAACAACGAAACAAGCTGTTTTAGACCGAAACGAGTTAAATCTGAACACATCGGTTTTACAAGTGTCTGTGTGATACGAGTCAAAACTTTATCTCCTGTAACTGCGCGAAAAGCATGTATTCTTGCTTAAAACAACGAAACAACCTGTTTTAGACCAAAACGAGGTAAATCTGAACACTTCGGTTTTACAAGTGTCTGTGTGATACGAGTCAAAACTTTTTCTCTTATAACTCCGCGAAAAGCATGTATTCTTGCTTATAACAACGAAACAAGCTGTTTTAGACCGAAACGAGTTAAATCTGAACACATCGGTTTTACAAGTGTCTGTGTGATACGAGTCAAAACTTTTTCTCCTGTAACTGCGCGAAAAGCATGTATTCTTGCTTAACACAACGAAACAAGCTGTTTTAGGCCGAAACGAGTTAAATCTGAACACATCGGTTTTACAAGTGTCTGTGTGATACGAGTCAATACTGTTTCTCCTGTAACTGCGCGAAAAGCATGTATTCTTGCTTAAAACAACGAAACAACCTGTTTTAGACCGAAACGAGTTAAATCTGAACACATCGGTTTTACAAGTGTCTGTGTGATAGGAGTCAAAACTTTTTGTCTTATAACTGCGCGGAAAGCAAGTATTCGTGCTTAATACAACGAGACAAGCTGTTTTAGACCGAAACGAGGTAAATCTGAACACATCGGTTTTACAAGTGTCTGTGTGATACGAGTCAAAACTTTTTCTCCTGTAACTGCGCGAAAAGCATGTATTCTTGCTTAAAACAACGAAACAACCTGTTTTAGACCAAAACGAGTTAAATCTGAACACATCGGTTTTACAAGTGTCTGTGTGATACGAGTCAAAACTTTTTCTCCTGTAACTGCGCGAAAAGCATGTATTCTTGCTTAACACAACGAAACAAGCTGTTTTAGACCGAAACGAGTTAAATCTGAACACATCGGTTTTACAAGTGTCTGTGTGATAGGAGTCAATACTTTTTCTCCTGTAACTGCGCGAAAAGCATGTATTCTTGCTTAACACAACGAAACAAGCTGTTTTAGACCGAAACGAGTTAAATCTGAACACATCGGTTTTACAAGTGTCTGTGTGATACGAGTCAATACTTTTTCTCCTGTAACTGCGCGAGAAGCATGTATTCTTGCTTAAAACAACGAAACAACCTGTTTTAGACCGAAACAAGTTAAATCTGAACACATCGGTTTTACAAGTGTCTGTGTGATATGAGTCAAAACTTTTTCTCTTATAACAGCGCGAAAAGCATGTATTCGTGCTTAATACAACGAAAGAAGCTGTTTTAGACCGAAACGAGTTAAATCTGAACACATCGGTTTTACAAGTGCCTGTGTGATACGTCGAAACTTTTTGTCTTATAACTGCGCGGAAAGCATGTATTTTTGCTTAATACAACGAGACAAGCTGTTTTAGACCGAAACGAGTTAAATCTGAACACATCGGTTTTACAATTGTCTGTGTGATACGACTCAAACCTTTTTTCTCCTATAACTGCGCGAAAAGCATGTATTCTTAATTACACAACGAAACAAGCTGTTTTAGAACGAAGCGAGCTAGATCTGAAGACATCGGTTTTACAAGTGTCCGTGTGATACGCTTCAAAACTTTTTCTCCTGTAACTGCGCGAAAAGCATGTATTCTTGCTTAAAACAACGAAACAAGCTGTTTTAGACCGAAACGAGTTAAATCTGAACACATCGGTTTTACAAGTGTCTGTGTGATACGAGTCAAAACTTTTTCAACTGTAACTGCGCGAAAAGCATGTATTCTTGCTTAAAACAACGAAACAACCTGTTTTAGACCAAAACGAGGTAAATCTGAACACTTCGGTTTTACAAGTGTCTGTGTGATACGAGTCAAAACTTTTTCTCTTATAACTCCGCGAAAAGCATGTATTCTTGCTTATAACAACGAAACAAGCTGTTTTAGACCGAAACGAGTTAAATCTGAACACATCGGTTTTACAAGTGTCTGTGTGATACGAGTCAAAACTTTTTCTCCTGTAACTGCGCGAAAAGCATGTATTCTTGCTTAACACAACGAAACAAGCTGTTTTAGGCCGAAACGAGTTAAATCTGAACACATCGGTTTTACAAGTGTCTGTGTGATACGAGTCAATACTTTTTCTCCTGTAACTGCGCGAAAAGCATGTATTCTTGCTTAAAACAACGAAACAACCTGTTTTAGACCGAAACGAGTTAAATCTGAACACATCGGTTTTACAAGTGTCTGTGTGATAGGAGTCAAAACTTTTTGTCTTATAACTGCGCGGAAAGCAAGTATTCGTGCTTAATACAACGAGACAAGCTGTTTTAGACCGAAACGAGTTAAATCTGAACACATCGGTTTTACAAGTGTCTGTGTGATACGAGTCAAAACTTTTTCTCCTATAACTGCGCGAAAAGCATGTATTCTTGCTTAACACAACGAAACAAGCTGTTTTAGAACGAAACGAGGTAAATCTGAAGACATCGGTTTTACAAGTGTCCGTGTGATACGCTTCAAAACTTTTTCTCCTGTAACTGCGCGAAAAGCATGTAATCTTGCTTAAAACAACGAAACAAGCTGTTTTAGACCGAAACGAGTTAAATCTGAACACATCGGTTTTACAAGTGTCTGTGTGATACGAGTCAAAACTTTTTCTCTTATAACAGCGCGAAAAGCATGTATTCTTGCCTAAAACAACGAAACAAACTGTTTTAGACCGAAACGAGTTATATATGAACACATCGGTTTTACAAGTGTCTGTGTGATACGTCGAAACTTTGTGTCCTATAACTGCGCGGAAAGCATGTATTCGTGCTTAATACAACGAGACAAGCTGTTTTAGACCGAAACGAGTTAAATCTGAACACATCGGTTTTACAAGTGTCTGTGTGATACGAGTCAAAACTTTTTCTCCTGTAACGGCGTGAAAAGCATGTATTCTTGCTTAAAACAACGAAACAACCTGTTTTAGACCGAAACGAGTTAAATCTGAACACATCGGTTTTACAAGTGTCTGTGTGATACGAGTCAAAAGTTTTTCTCCTGTAACTGCGCGAAAAGCATGTATTCTTGCTTAACACAACGAAACAAGCTGTTTTAGACCGAAACGAGTTAAATCTGAACACATCGGTTTTACAAGTGTCTGTGTGATACGAGTCAATACTTTTTCTCCTGTAACTGCGCGAGAAGCATGTATTCTTGCTTAAAACAACGAAACAACCTGTTTTAGACCGAAACAAGTTAAATCTGAACACATCGGTTTTACAAGTGTCTGTGTGATACGAGTCAAAACTTTTTCTCTTATAACAGCGCGAAAAGCATGTATTCGTGCTTAATACAACGAAAGAAGCTGTTTTAGACCGAAACGAGTTAAATCTGAACACATCGGTTTTACAAGTGCCTGTGTGATACGTCGAAACTTTTTGTCTTATAACTGCGCGGAAAGCATGTATTCGTGCTTAATACAACGAGACAAGCTGTTTTAGACCGAAACGAGTTAAATCTGAACACATCGGTTTTACAATTGTCTGTGTGATACGACTCAAACCTTTTTTCTCCTATAACTGCGCGAAAAGCATGTATTCTTGCTTAACACAACGAAACAAGCTGTTTTAGAACGAAGCGAGCTAGATCTGAAGACATCGGTTTTACAAGTGTCAGTGTGATACGCTTCAAAACTTTTTCTCCTGTAACTGCGCGAAAAGCATGTATTCTTGCTTAAAACAACGAAACAAGCTGTTTTAGACCGAAACGAGTTAAATCTGAACACATCGGTTTTACAAGTGTCTGTGTGATACGAGTCAAAACTTTTTCAACTGTAACTGCGCGAAAAGCATGTATTCTTGCTTAAAACAACGAAACAACCTGTTTTAGACCAAAACGAGGTAAATCTGAACACATCGGTTTTACAAGTGTCTGTGTGATACGTCGAAACTTTTTCTCTTATAACTGCGCGGAAAGCATGTATTCGTGCTTAATACAACGAGACAAGCTGTTTTAGACCGAAAGGAGTTAAATCTGAACACATCGGTTTTACAATTGTCTGTGTGATACGACTCAAACCTTTTTTCTCCTATAACTGCGCGAAAAGCATGTATTCTTGCTTAACACAACGAGACAAGCTGTTTTAGACCGAAACGAGTTAAATCTGAACACATCGGTTTTACAAGTGTCTGTGTGATACGAGTCAAAACTTTTTCTCCTGTAACGGCGCGAAAGGCATGTATTCTTGCTTAAAACAACGAAACAATCTGTTTTAGACCGAAACGAGTTAAATCTGAACACATCGGTTTTACAAGTGTCTGTGTGATACGAGTCAAAAGTTTTTCTCCTGTAACTGCGCGAAAAGCATGTATTCTTGCTTAACACAACGAAACAAGCTGTTTTAGACCGAAACGAGTTAAATCTGAACACATCGGTTTTACAAGTGTCTGTGTGATACGAGTCAATACTTTTTCTCCTGTAACTGCGCGAGAAGCATGTATTCTTGCTTAAAACAACGAAACAACCTGTTTTAGACCGAAACAAGTTAAATCTGAACACATCGGTTTTACAAGTGTCTGTGTGATACGAGTCAAAACTTTTTCTCTTATAACAGCGCGAAAAGCATGTATTCGTGCTTAATACAACGAAAGAAGCTGTTTTAGACCGAAACGAGTTAAATCTGAACACATCGGTTTTACAAGTGCCTGTGTGATACGTCGAAACTTTTTGTCTTATAACTGCGCGGAAAGCATGTATTTTTGCTTAATACAACGAGACAAGCTGTTTTAGACCGAAACAAGTTAAATCTGAACACATCGGTTTTACAATTGTCTGTGTGATACGACTCAAACCTTTTTTCTCCTATAACTGCGCGAAAAGCATGTATTCTTGCTTAACACAACGAAACAAGCTGTTTTAGAACGAAGCGAGCTAGATCTGAAGACATCGGTTTTACAAGTGTCCGTGTGATACGCTTCAAAACTTTTTCTCCTGTAACTGCGCGAAAATCATGTATTCTTGCTTAAAACAACGAAACAAGCTGTTTTAGACCGAAACGAGTTAAATCTGAACACATCGGTTTTACAAGTGTCTGTGTGATACGAGTCAAAACTTTTTCAACTGTAACTGCGCGAAAAGCATGTATTCTTGCTTAAAACAACGAAACAACCTGTTTTAGACCAAAACGAGGTAAATCTGAACACATCGGTTTTACAAGTGTCTGTGTGATACGTCGAAACTTTTTCTCTTATAACTGCGCGGAAAGCATGTATTCGTGCTTAATACAACGAGACAAGCTGTTTTAGACCGAAAGGAGTTAAATCTGAACACATCGGTTTTACAATTGTCTGTGTGATACGACTCAAACCTTTTTTCTCCTATAACTGCGCGAAAAGCATGTATTCTTGCTTAACACAACGAAACAAGCTGTTTTAGAAAGAAGCGAGCTAGATCTGAAGACATGGTTTTACAAGTGTCCGTGTGATACGCTTCAAAACTTTTTCTCCTGTAACTGCGCGAAAAGCATGTATTCTTGCTTAAAACAACGAAACAAGCTGTTTTAGACCGAAACGAGTTAAATCTGAACACATCGGTTTTACAAGTGTCTGTGTGATACGAGTCAAAACTTTTTCTCCTGTAACTGCGCGAAAAGCATGTATTCTTGCTTAAAACAACGAAACAACCTGTTTTAGACCAAAACGAGGTAAATCTGAACACTTCGGTTTTACAAGTGTCTGTGTGATACGAGTCAAAACTTTTTCTCTTATAACTCCGCGAAAAGCATGTATTCTTGCTTATAACAACGAAACAAGCTGTTTTAGACCGAAACGAGTTAAATCTGAACACATCGGTTTTACAAGTGTCTGTGTGATACGAGTCAAAACTTTTTCTCCTGTAACTGCGCGAAAAGCATGTATTCTTGCTTAACACAACGAAACAAGCTGTTTTAGGCCGAAACGAGTTAAATCTGAACACATCGGTTTTACAAGTGTCTGTGTGATACGAGTCAAAACTTTTTCTCCTGTAACTGCGCGAAAAGCATGTATTTTTGCTTAAAACAACGAAACAACCTGTTTTAGACCGAAACGAGTTAAATCTGAACACATCGGTTTTACAAGTGTCTGTGTGATACGAGTCAAAACTTTTTCTCCTGTAACTGCGCGAAAAGCATGTATTCTTGCTTAACACAACGAAACAAGCTGTTTTAGACCGAAACGAGTTAAATCTGAACACATCGGTTTTACAAGTGTCTGTGGATACGAGTCAATACTTTTTGTCTTATAACTGCGCGGAAAGCATGTATTCGTGCTTAATACAACGAGACAACCTGTTTTAGACCGAAACGAGTTAAATCTGAACACATCGGTTTTACAATTGTCCGTGTGATACGACTCAAACCTTTTTTCTCCTATAACTGCGCGAAAAGCATGTATTCTTGCTTAACACAACGAAACAAGCTGTTTTAGAACGAAACGAGTTAAATCTGATGACATCGGGTTTACAAGTGTCTGTGTGATACGAGTCAAAACTTTTTCTCTTATAACAGCGCGAAAAGCATGTATTCTTGCCTAAAACAACGAAACAACCTGTTTTAGACCGAAACGAGTTAAATCTGAACACATCGGTTTTACAAGTGTCTGTGTGATACGTCGAAACTTTTTGTCTTATAACTGCGCGGAAAGCATGTATTCGTGCCTAATACAACGAGACAAGCTGTTTTAGACCTAAACGAGTTAAATCTGAACACATCGGTTTTACAAGTGTCTGTGTGATGCGAGTCAAAACGTTTTCTCCTGTAACGGCGCGAAAAGCATGTATTCTTGCTTAAAACAACGAAACAACCTGTTTTAGACCGAAACGAGTTAAATCTGAACACATCGGTTTTACAAGTGTCTGTGTGATACGAGTCAAAACTTTTTCTCCTGTAACTGCGCGAAAAGCATGTATTCTTGCTTAACACAACGAAACAAGCTGTTTTAGGCCGAAACGAGTTAAATCTGAACACATCGGTTTTACAAGTGTCTGTGTGATACGAGTCAATACTTTTTCTCCTGTAACTGCGCGAAAAGCATGTATTCTTGCTTAAAACAACGAAACAACCTGTTTTAGACCGAAACGAGTTAAATCTGAACACATCGGTTTTACAAGTGTCTGTGTGATACGAGTCAAAACGTTTTCTCTTATAACAGCGCGAAAAGCATGTATTCGTGCTTAATACAACGAAAGAAGCTGTTTTAGACCGAAACGAGTTAAATCTGAACACATCGGTTTTACAAGTGCCTGTGTGATACGTCGAAACTTTTTGTCTTATAACTGCGCGGAAAGCATGTATTCGTGCTTAATACAACGAGACAAGCTGTTTTAGACCGAAACGAGTTAAATCTGAACACATCGGTTTTACAATTGTCTGTGTGATACGACTCAAACCTTTTTCTCCTATAACTGCGCGAAAAGCATGTATTCTTGCTTAACACAACGAAACAAGCTGTTTTAGAACGAAGCGAGCTAGATCTGAAGACATCGGTTTTACAAGTGTCCGTGTGATACGCTTCAAAACTTTTTCTCCTGTAACTGCGCGAAAAGCATGTATTCTTGCTTAAAACAACGAAACAAGCTGTTTTAGACCGAAACGAGTTAAATCTGAACACATCGGTTTTACAAGTGTCTGTGTGATACGAGTCAAAACTTTTTCTCCTGTAACTGCGCGAAAAGCATGTATTCTTGCTTAAAACAACGAAACAACCTGTTTTAGACCAAAACGAGGTAAATCTGAACAGATCGGTTTTACAAGTGTCTGTGTGATACGAGTCAAAACTTTTTCTCTTATAACTGCGCGAAAAGCATGTATTCGTGCTTAATACAACGAAACAAGCTGTTTTAGACCGAAACGAGCTAAATCTGAAGACATCGGTTTTACAAGTGGCCATGTGATACGCGTCAAAACTTTTTCTCCTGTAACTGCGCGAAAAGCATGTATTCGTGCTTAATACAACGAAAGAAGCTGTTTTAGACCGAAACGAGTTAAATCTGAACACATCGGTTTTACAAGTGTCTGTGTGATACGTCGAAACTTTTTCTCTTATAACTGCGCGGAAAGCATGTATTCGTGCTTATTACAACGAGACAAGCTGTTTTAGACCGAAACGAGTTAAATCTGAACACATCGGTTTTACAATTGTCTGTGTGATACGACTCAAACCTTTTTTCTCCTATAACTGCGCGAAAAGCATGTATTCTTGCTTAACACAACGAAACAAGCTGTTTTAGAAAGAAGCGAGCTAGATCTGAAGACATGGTTTTACAAGTGTCCGTGTGATACGCTTCAAAACTTTTTCTCCTGTAACTGCGCGAAAAGCATGTATTCTTGCTTAAAACAACGAAACAAGCTGTTTTAGACCGAAACGAGTTAAATCTGAACACATCGGTTTTACAAGTGTCTGTGTGATACGAGTCAAAACTTTTTCTCCTGTAACTGCGCGAAAAGCATGTATTCTTGCTTAAAACAACGAAACAACCTGTTTTAGACCAAAACGAGGTAAATCTGAACACATCGGTTTTACAAGTGTCTGTGTGATACGAGTCAAAACTTTTTCTCTTATAACTCCGCGAAAAGCATGTATTCTTGCTTATAACAACGAAACAAGCTGTTTTAGACCGAAACGAGTAAAATCTGAACACATCGGATTTACAAGTGTCTGTGTGATACGAGTCAAAACTTTTTCTCCTGTAACTGCGCGAAAAGCATGTATTCTTGCTTAACACAACGAAACAAGCTGTTTTAGACCGAAACGAGTTAAATCTGAACACATCGGTTTTACAAGTGTCTGTGGATACGAGTCAATACTTTTTGTCTTATAACTGCGCGGAAAGCATGTATTCGTGCTTAATACAACGAGACAACCTGTTTTAGACCGAAACGAGTTAAATCTGAACACATCGGTTTTACAATTGTCCGTGTGATACGACTCAAACCTTTTTTCTCCTATAACTGCGCGAAAAGCATGTATTCTTGCTTAACACAACGAAACAAGCTGTTTTAGAACGAAACGAGTTAAATCTGAAGACATCGGTTTTACAAGTGTCTGTGTGATACGAGTCAAAACTTTTTCTCTTATAACAGCGCGAAAAGCATGTATTCTTGCCTAAAACAACGAAACAACCTGTTTTAGACCGAAACGAGTTAAATCTGAACACATCGGTTTTACAAGTGTCTGTGTGATACGTCGAAACTTTTTGTCTTATAACTGCGCGGAAAGCATGTATTCGTGCTTAATACAACGAGACAAGCTGTTTTAGACCTAAACGAGTTAAATCTGAACACATCGGTTTTACAAGTGTCTGTGTGATACGAGTCAAAACGTTTTCTCCTGTAACGGCGCGAAAAGCATGTATTCTTGCTTAAAACAACGAAACAACCTGTTTTAGACCGAAACGAGTTAAATCTGAACACATCGGTTTTACAAGTGTCTGTGTGATACGAGTCAAAACTTTTTCTCCTGTAACTGCGCGAAAAGCATGTATTCTTGCTTAACACAACGAAACAAGCTGTTTTAGGCCGAAACGAGTTAAATCTGAACACATCGGTTTTACAAGTGTCTGTGTGATACGAGTCAATACTTTTTCTCCTGTAACTGCGCGAAAAGCATGTATTCTTGCTTAAAATAACGAAACAACCTGTTTTAGACCGAAACGAGTTAAATCTGAACACATCGGTTTTACAAGTGTTTGTGTGATACGAGTCAAAACGTTTTCTCTTATAACAGCGCGAAAAGCATGTATTCGTGCTTAATACAACGAAAGAAGCTGTTTTAGACCGAAACGAGTTAAATCTGAACACATCGGTTTTACAAGTGCCTGTGTAATACGTCGAAACTTTTTGTCTTATAACTGCGCGGAAAGCATGTATTCGTGCTTAATACAACGAGACAAGCTGTTTTAGACCGAAACGAGTTAAATCTGAACACATCGGTTTTACAATTGTCTGTGTGATACGACTCAAACCATTTTTCTCCTATAACTGCGCGAAAAGCATGTATTCTTGCTTAACACAACGAAACAAGCTGTTTTAGAACGAAGCGAGCTAGATCTGAAGACATCGGTTTTACAAGTGTCCGTGTGATACGCTTCAAAACTTTTTCTCCTGTAACTGCGCGAAAAGCATGTATTCTTGCTTAAAACAACGAAACAAGCTGTTTTAGACCGAAACGAGTTAAATCTGAACACATCGGTTTTACAAGTGTCTGTGTGATACGAGTAAAAACTTTTTCTCCTGTAACTGCGCGAAAAGCATGTATTCTTGCTTAAAACAACGAAACAACCTGTTTTAGACCAAAACGAGGTAAATCTGAACACATCGGTTTTACAAGTGTCTGTGTGATACGAGTCAAAACTTTTTCTCTTATAACTGCGCGAAAAGCATGTATTCGTGCTTAATACAACGAAACAAGCTGTTTTAGACCGAAACGAGCTAAATCTGAAGACATCGGTTTTACAAGTGGCCATGTGATACGCGTCAAAACTTTTTCTCCTGTAACTGCGCGAAAAGCATGTATTCGTGCTTAATACAACGAAAGAAGCTGTTTTAGACCGAAACGAGCTAGATCTGAACACATCGGTTTTACAATTGTCTGTGTGATACGTCGAAACTTTTTGTCTTATAACTGCGCGGAAAGCATGTATTCGTGCTTAATACAACGAGACAAGCTGTTTTAGACCGAAACGAGTTAAATCTGAACACATCGGTTTACAAGTGTCTGTGTGATACGAGTCAAAACTTTTTCTCCTGTAACTGCGCGAAAAGCATGTACTCTTGCTTAACACAACGAAACAAGCTGTTTTAGAAAGAAACGAGTTAAATCTGAACACATCGGTTTTACAAGTGTCTGTGTGATACGTCGAAACTTTTTCTCCTGTAACTGCGCGAAAAGCATGTATTCTTCCTTAAAACAACGAAACAAGCTGTTTTAGACCGAAACGAGTTAAATCTGAACACATCGGTTCTACAAGTGTCTGTGTGATACGAGTCAATACTTTTTCTCCTGTAACTGCGCGAAAAGCATGTATTCTTGCTTAAAACAACGAAACAACCTGTTTTAGACCGAAACGAGTTAAATCTGAACACATCGGTTTTACAAGTGTCTGTGTGATACGAGTCAAGACTTTTTCTCTTATAACAGCGCGAAAAGCATGTATTCGTGCTTAATACAACGAAAGAAGCTGTTTTAGACCGAAACGAGTTAAATCTGAACACATCGGTTTTACAAGTGTCTGTGTGATACGTCGAAACTTTTTGTCTTATAACTGCGCGGAAAGCATGTATTCGTGCTTAATACAACGAGACAAGCTGTTTTAGACCGAAACGAGTTAAATCTGAACACATCGGTTTACAAGTGTCTGTGTGATACGAGTCAAAACTTTTTCTCCTGTGACTGCGCGAAAAGCATGTATTCTTGCTTAAAACAACGAAACAACCTGTTTTAGATCGAAACGAGTTAAATCTGAACACATCGGTTTTACAAGTGTCTGTGTGATACGAGTCAAAACTTTTTCTCCTGTAACTGCGCGAAAAGCATGTATTCTTGCTTAACACAACGAAACAAGCTGTTTTAGGCCGAAACGAGTTAAATCTGAACACATCGGTTTTACAAGTGTCTGTGTGATACGAGTCAATACTTTTTCTCCTGTAACTGCGCGAAAAGCATGTATTCTTGCTTAAAATAACGAAACAACCTGTTTTAGACCGAAACGAGTTAAATCTGAACACATCGGTTTTACAAGTGTCTGTGTGATACGAGTCAAAACGTTTTCTCTTATAACAGCGCGAAAAGCATGTATTCGTGCTTAATACAACGAAAGAAGCTGTTTTAGACCGAAACGAGTTAAATCTGAACACATCGGTTTTACAAGTGCCTGTGTAATACGTCGAAACTTTTTGTCTTATAACTGCGCGGAAAGCATGTATTCGTGCTTAATACAACGAGACAAGCTGTTTTAGACCGAAACGAGTTAAATCTGAACACATCGGTTTTACAATTGTCTGTGTGATACGACTCAAACCATTTTTCTCCTATAACTGCGCGAAAAGCATGTATTCTTGCTTAACACAACGAAACAAGCTGTTTTAGAACGAAGCGAGCTAGATCTGAAGACATCGGTTTTACAAGTGTCCGTGTGATACGCTTCAAAACTTTTTCTCCTGTAACTGCGCGAAAAGCATGTATTCTTGCTTAAAACAACGAAACAAGCTGTTTTAGACCGAAACGAGTTAAATCTGAACACATCGGTTTTACAAGTGTCTGTGTGATACGAGTAAAAACTTTTTCTCCTGTAACTGCGCGAAAAGCATGTATTCTTGCTTAAAACAACGAAACAACCTGTTTTAGACCAAAACGAGGTAAATCTGAACACATCGGTTTTACAAGTGTCTGTGTGATACGAGTCAAAACTTTTTCTCTTATAACTGCGCGAAAAGCATGTATTCGTGCTTAATACAACGAAACAAGCTGTTTTAGACCGAAACGAGCTAAATCTGAAGACATCGGTTTTACAAGTGGCCATGTGATACGCGTCAAAACTTTTTCTCCTGTAACTGCGCGAAAAGCATGTATTCGTGCTTAATACAACGAAAGAAGCTGTTTTAGACCGAAACGAGCTAGATCTGAACACATCGGTTTTACAATTGTCTGTGTGATACGTCGAAACTTTTTGTCTTATAACTGCGCGGAAAGCATGTATTCGTGCTTAATACAACGAGACAAGCTGTTTTAGACCGAAACGAGTTAAATCTGAACACATCGGTTTACAAGTGTCTGTGTGATACGAGTCAAAACTTTTTCTCCTGTAACTGCGCGAAAAGCATGTACTCTTGCTTAACACAACGAAACAAGCTGTTTTAGAAAGAAACGAGTTAAATCTGAACACATCGGTTTTACAAGTGTCTGTGTGATACGTCGAAACTTTTTCTCCTGTAACTGCGCGAAAAGCATGTATTCTTCCTTAAAACAACGAAACAAGCTGTTTTAGACCGAAACGAGTTAAATCTGAACACATCGGTTCTACAAGTGTCTGTGTGATACGAGTCAATACTTTTTCTCCTGTAACTGCGCGAAAAGCATGTATTCTTGCTTAAAACAACGAAACAACCTGTTTTAGACCGAAACGAGTTAAATCTGAACACATCGGTTTTACAAGTGTCTGTGTGATACGAGTCAAGACTTTTTCTCTTATAACAGCGCGAAAAGCATGTATTCGTGCTTAATACAACGAAAGAAGCTGTTTTAGACCGAAACGAGTTAAATCTGAACACATCGGTTTTACAAGTGTCTGTGTGATACGTCGAAACTTTTTGTCTTATAACTGCGCGGAAAGCATGTATTCGTGCTTAATACAACGAGACAAGCTGTTTTAGACCGAAACGAGTTAAATCTGAACACATCGGTTTACAAGTGTCTGTGTGATACGAGTCAAAACTTTTTCTCCTGTGACTGCGCGAAAAGCATGTATTCTTGCTTAAAACAACGAAACAACCTGTTTTAGATCGAAACGAGTTAAATCTGAACACATCGGTTTTACAAGTGTCTGTGTGATACGAGTCAATACTTTTTCTCCTGTAACTGCGCGAAAAGCATGTATTCTTGCTTAAAATAACGAAACAACCTGTTTTAGACCGAAACGAGTTAAATCTGAACACATCGGTTTTACAAGTGTCTGTGTGATACGAGTCAAAACGTTTTCTCTTATAACAGCGCGAAAAGCATGTATTCGTGCTTAATACAACGAAAGAAGCTGTATTAGACCGAAACGAGTTAAATCTGAACACATCGGTTTTACAAGTGCCTGTGTAATACGTCGAAACTTTTTGTCTTATAACTGCGCGGAAAGCATGTATTCGTGCTTAATACAACGAGACAAGCTGTTTTAGACCGAAACGAGTTAAATCTGAACACATCGGTTTTACAATTGTCTGTGTGATACGACTCAAACCATTTTTCTCCTATAACTGCGCGAAAAGCATGTATTCTTGCTTAACACAACGAAACAAGCTGTTTTAGAACGAAGCGAGCTAGATCTGAAGACATCGGTTTTACAAGTGTCCGTGTGATACGCTTCAAAACTTTTTCTCCTGTAACTGCGCGAAAAGCATGTATTCTTGCTTAAAACAACGAAACAAGCTGTTTTAGACCGAAACGAGTTAAATCTGAACACATCGGTTTTACAAGTGTCTGTGTGATACGAGTAAAAACTTTTTCTCCTGTAACTGCGCGAAAAGCATGTATTCTTGCCTAAAACAACGAAACAACCTGTTTTAGACCAAAACGAGGTAAATCTGAACACATCGGTTTTACAAGTGTCTGTGTGATACGAGTCAAAACTTTTTCTCTTATAACTGCGCGAAAAGCATGTATTCATGCTTAATACAACGAAACAAGCTGTTTTAGACCGAAACGAGCTAAATCTGAAGACATCGGTTTTACAAGTGGCCATGTGATACGCGTCAAAACTTTTTCTCCTGTAACTGCGCGAAAAGCATGTATTCGTGCTTAATACAACGAAAGAAGCTGTTTTAGACCGAAACGAGCTAGATCTGAACACATCGGTTTTACAATTGTCTGTGTGATACGTCGAAACTTTTTGTCTTATAACTGCGCGGAAAGCATGTATTCGTGCTTAATACAACGAGACAAGCTGTTTTAGACCGAAACGAGTTAAATCTGAACACATCGGTTTACAAGTGTCTGTGTGATACGAGTCAAAACTTTTTCTCCTGTAACTGCGCGAAAAGCATGTACTCTTGCTTAACACAACGAAACAAGCTTAGAAAGAAACGAGTTAAATCTGAACACATCGGTTTTACAAGTGTCTGTGTGATACGTCGAAACTTTTTCTCCTGTAACTGCGCGAAAAGCATGTATTCTTCCTTAAAACAACGAAACAAGCTGTTTTAGACCGAAACGAGTTAAATCTGAACACATCGGTTCTACAAGTGTCTGTGTGATACGAGTCAATACTTTTTTCTCCTGTAACTGCGCGAAAAGCATGTATTCTTGCTTTAAAACAACGAACAACCTGTTTTAGACCGAAACGAGTTAAATCTGAACACATCGGTTTTACAAGTGTCTGTGTGATACGAGTCAAGACTTTTTCTCTTATAACAGCGCGAAAAGCATGTATTCGTGCTTAATACAACGAAAGAAGCTGTTTTAGACCGAAACGAGTTAAATCTGAACACATCGGTTTTACAAGTGTCTGTGTGATACGTCGAAACTTTTTGTCTTATAACTGCGCGGAAAGCATGTATTCGTGCTTAATACAACGAGACAAGCTGTTTTAGACCGAAACGAGTTAAATCTGAACACATCGGTTTACAAGTGTCTGTGTGATACGAGTCAAAACTTTTTCTCCTGTGACTGCGCGAAAAGCATGTATTCTTGCTTAAAACAACGAAACAACCTGTTTTAGATCGAAACGAGTTAAATCTGAACACATCGGCTTACAAGTGTCTGTGTGATACGAGTCAAAACTTTTTCTCCTGTAACTGCGCGAAAAGCATGTATTCTTGCTTAAAACAACGAAACAAGCTGTTTTAGACCGAAACGAGTTAAATCTGAACACGTCGGTTTTACAAGTGTCTGTGTGATACGAGTCAAAACTTTTTCTCCTGTAACTGCGCGAAAAGCATGTATTCTTGCCTAAAACAACGAAACAACCTGTTTTAGACCGAAACGGTTAAATCTGAACACATCGGTTTTACAAGTGTCTGTGTGATACGAGTCAAAACTTTTTCTCCTGTAACTGCGCGAAAAGCATGTATTCTTGCCTAAAACAACGAAACAACCTGTTTTAGACCGAAACGAGCTAAATCTGAAGACATCGGTTTTACAAGTGTCTGTGTGATACGACTCAAAACTTTTTCTCCTGTGACTGCGCGAAAAGCATGTATTCTTGCTTAACACAACGAAACAAGCTGTTTTAGACCGAAACGAGTTAAATCTGAACACATCGGTTTTACAAGTGTCTGTGTGATACGAGTCAAAACGTTTTCTCCTGTAACTGCGCGAAAAGCATGTATTCTTGCTTAAAACAACGAAACAACCTGTTTTAGACCGAAACGAGTTAAATCTGAACACATCGATTTACAAGTGTCTGTGTGATACGAGTCAAAACTTTTTCTCCTGTAACTGCGCGAAAAGCATGTATTCTTGCTTAAAACTACGAAACAAACTGTTTTAGACCGAAACGAGTTAAATCTGAACACATCGGTTTTACAAGTGTCTGTGTGATACGAGTCAAAACTGTTTCTCCTGTAACTGCGCGAAAAGCATGTATTCTGGCTTAACACAACGAAACAAGCTGTTTTAGACCGAAACGAGTTAAATCTGAACACATCGGTTTTACAAGTGTCTGTGTGATACGTCGAACTTTTTGTCTTATAACTGCGCGGAAAGCATGTATTCGTGCTTAATACAACCAGACAAGCTGTTTTAGACCGAAACGAGTTTAAATCTGAACACATCGTTTTACAATTGTCTGTGTGATACGACTCAAACCTTTTTTCTCCTATAACTGCGCGAAAAGCATGTATTCTTGCTTAACACAACGAAACAAGCTGTTTTAGAACGAAGCGAGCTAGATCTGAAGACATCGGTTTTACAAGTGTCCGTGTGATACGCTTCAAACTTTTTCTCCTGTAACTGCGCGAAAAGCATGTATTCTTGCTTAAAACAACGAATCAAGCTGTTTTAGACCGAAACGAGTTAATCTGAACACATCGGTTTTACAAGTGTCTGTGTGATACGAGTCAAAACTTTTTCTCCTGTAACTGCGCGGAAAGCATGTATTCGTGCCTATTACAACGAGACAAGCTGTTTTAGACCGAAACGAGTTAAATCTGAACACATCGGTTTTACAATTGTCTGTGTGATACGACTCAAACCTTTTTTCTCCTATAACTGCGCGAAAAGCATGTATTCTTGCTTAACACAACGAAACAAGCTGTTTTAGAAAGAAGCGAGCTAGGTCTGAAGACATGGTTTTACAAGTGTCCGTGTGATACGCTTCAAAACTTTTTCTCCTGTAACTGCGCGAAAAGCATGTATTCTTGCTTAAAACAACGAAACAAGCTGTTTTAGACCGAAACGAGTTAAATCTGAACACATCGGTTTTACAAGTGTCTGTGTGATACGAGTCAAAACTTTTCTCCTGTAACTGCGCGAAAAGCATGTATTCTTGCTTAAAACAACGAAACAACCTGTTTTAGACCAAAACGAGGTAAATCTGAACACATCGGTTTTACAAGTGTCTGTGTGATACGAGTCAAAACTTTTTCTCTTATAACTCCGCGAAAAGCATGTATTCTTGCTTATAACAACGAAACAAGCTGTTTTAGACCGAAACGAGTAAAATCTGAACACATCGGATTTACAAGTGTCTGTGTGATACGAGTCAAAACTTTTTCTCCTGTAACTGCGCGAAAAGCATGTATTCTTGCTTAACACAACGAAACAAGCTGTTTTAGACCGAAACGAGTTAAATCTGAACACATCGGTTTTACAAGTGTCTGTGTGATACGAGTCAAAACTTTTTCTCCTGTAACTGCGCGAAAAGCATGTATTCTTCCTTAAAACAACGAAACAAGCTGTTTTAGACCGAAACGAGTTAAATCTGAACACATCGTTTCTACAAGTGTCTGTGTGATACGAGTCAATACTTTTTCTCCTGTAACTGCGCGAAAAGCATGTATTCTTGCTTAAAACAACGAAACAACCTGTTTTAGACCGAAACGAGTTAAATCTGAACACATCGGTTTTACAAGTGTCTGTGTGATACGAGTCAAAACTTTTTCTCTTATAACAGCGCGAAAAGCATGTATTCGTGCTTAATACAACGAAAGAAGCTGTTTTAGACCGAAACGAGGTTAAATCTGAACACATCGGTTTTACAATTGTCTGTGTGATACGTCGAAACTTTTTGTCTTATAACTGCGCGGAAAGCATGTATTCGTGCTTAATACAACGAGACAAGCTGTTTTAGACCGAAACGAGTTAAATCTGAACACATCGGTTTACAAGTGTCTGTGTGATACCAAGTCAAAACTTTTTCTCCTGTAAACTGCGCGAAAAGCATGTATTCTTGCTTAAAACAACGAAACAACCTGTTTTAGATCGAAACGAGTTAAATCTGAACACATCGGTTTACAAGTGTCTGTGTGATACGAATCAAAACTTTTTCTCCTGTAACTGCGCGAAAAGCATGTATTTCTGCTTATAACAACGAAACAAGCTGTTTTAGACCGAAACGAGTTAAATCTGAACACATCGGCTTTACAAGTGTCTGTGTGATACGAGTCAAAACTTTTTCTCCTGTAACTGCGCGAAAAGCATGTATTCTTGCTTAAAACAACGAAACAACCTGTTTTAGACCAAAACGAGGTAAATCTGAACACATCGGTTTTACAAGTGTCTGTGTGATACGAGTCAAAACTTTTTCTCTTATAACTGCGCGAAAAGCATGTATTCTTGCTTATAACAACGAAACAAGCTGTTTTAGACCGAAACGATTAAAATCTGAACACATCGGATTTACAAGTGTCTGTGTGATACGAGTCAAAACTTTTTCTCCTGTAACTGCGCGAAAAGCATGTATTCTTGCTTAACACATCGAAACAAGCTGTTTTAGACCGAAACGATTTAAATCTGAACACATCGGTTTTACAAGTGTCTGTGTGATACGAGTCAAAACTTTTTCTCCTGTAACTGCGCGAAAAGCATGTATTCTTGCTTAAAACAACGAAACAACCTGTTTTAGACCGAAACGAGTTAAATCTGAACACATCGCTTTTAAGTGTCTGTGTGATACGAGTCAAAACTTTTTCTCCTGTAACTGCGCAAAAAGCATGTACTCTTGCTTAACACAACGAAACAAGCTGTTTTAGAAAGAAACGAGTTTAATCTGAACACATCGGTTTTACAAGTGTCTGTGTGATACGTCGAAACTTTTTCTCCTGTAACTGCGCGAAAAGCATGTATTCTTCCTTAAAACAACGAAACAAGCTGTTTTAGACCGAAACGAGTTAAATCTGAACACATCGGTTCTACAAGTGTCTGTGTGATACGAGTCAATACTTTTTCTCCTGTAACTGCGCGAAAAGCATGTATTCTTGCTTAAAACAACGAAACAACCTGTTTTAGACCGAAACGAGTTAAATCTGAACACATCGGTTTTACAAGTGTCTGTGTGATACGAGTCAAGACTTTTTCTCTTATAACAGCGCGAAAAGCATGTATTCGTGCTTAATACAACGAAAGAAGCTGTTTTAGACCGAAACGAGTTAAATCTGAACACATCGGTTTTACAAGTGTCTGTGTGATACGTCGAAACTTTTTGTCTTATAACTGCGCGGAAAGCATGTATTCGTGCTTAATACAACGAAAGAAGCTGTTTTAGACCGAAACGAGCTAGATCTGAACACATCGGTTTTACAATTGTCTGTGTGATACGTCGAAACTTTTTGTCTTATAACTGCGCGGAAAGCATGTATTCGTGCTTAATACAACGAGACAAGCTGTTTTAGACCGAAACGAGTTAAATCTGAACACATCGGTTTACAAGTGTCTGTGTGATACGAGTCAAAACTTTTTCTCCTGTAACTGCGCGAAAAGCATGTACTCTTGCTTAACACAACGAAACAAGCTGTTTTAGAAAGAAACGAGTTAAATCTGAACACATCGGTTTTACAAGTGTCTGTGTGATACGTCGAAACTTTTTCTCCTGTAACTGCGCGAAAAGCATGTATTCTTCCTTAAAACAACGAAACAAGCTGTTTTAGACCGAAACGAGTTAAATCTGAACACATCGGTTCTACAAGTGTCTGTGTGATACGAGTCAATACTTTTTCTCCTGTAACTGCGCGAAAAGCATGTATTCTTGCTTAAAACAACGAAACAACCTGTTTTAGACCGAAACGAGTTAAATCTGAACACATCGGTTTTACAAGTGTCTGTGTGATACGAGTCAAGACTTTTTCTCTTATAACAGCGCGAAAAGCATGTATTCGTGCTTAATACAACGAAAGAAGCTGTTTTAGACCGAAACGAGTTAAATCTGAACACATCGGTTTTACAAGTGTCTGTGTGATACGTCGAAACTTTTTGTCTTATAACTGCGCGGAAAGCATGTATTCGTGCTTAATACAACGAGACAAGCTGTTTTAGACCGAAACGAGTTAAATCTGAACACATCGGTTTACAAGTGTCTGTGTGATACGAGTCAAAACTTTTTCTCCTGTGACTGCGCGAAAAGCATGTATTCTTGCTTAAAACAACGAAACAACCTGTTTTAGACCGAAACGAGTTAAATCTGAACACATCGCTTTTAAGTGTCTGTGTGATACGAGTCAAAACTTTTTCTCCTGTAACTGCGCAAAAAGCATGTACTCTTGCTTAACACAACGAAACAAGCTGTTTTAGAAAGAAACGAGTTTAATCTGAACACATCGGTTTTACAAGTGTCTGTGTGATACGTCGAAACTTTTTCTCCTGTAACTGCGCGAAAAGCATGTATTCTTCCTTAAAACAACGAAACAAGCTGTTTTAGACCGAAACGAGTTAAATCTGAACACATCGGTTCTACAAGTGTCTGTGTGATACGAGTCAATACTTTTTCTCCTGTAACTGCGCGAAAAGCATGTATTCTTGCTTAAAACAACGAAACAACCTGTTTTAGACCGAAACGAGTTAAATCTGAACACATCGGTTTTACAAGTGTCTCTGTGATACGAGTCAAGACTTTTTCTCTTATAACAGCGCGAAAAGCATGTATTCGTGCTTAATACAACGAAAGAAGCTGTTTTAGACCGAAACGAGTTAAATCTGAACACATCGGTTTTACAAGTGTCTGTGTGATACGTCGAAACTTTTTGTCTTATAACTGCGCGGAAAGCATGTATTCGTGCTTAATACAACGAGACAAGCTGTTTTAGACCGAAACGAGTTAAATCTGAACACATCGGTTTACAAGTGTCTGTGTGATACGAGTCAAAACTTTTTCTCCTGTGACTGCGCGAAAAGCATGTATTCTTGCTTAAAACAACGAAACAACCTGTTTTAGATCGAAACGAGTTAAATCTGAACACATCGGCTTACAAGTGTCTGTGTGATACGAGTCAAAACTTTTTCTCCTGTAACTGCGCGAAAAGCATGTATTCTTGCTTATAACAACGAAACAAGCTGTTTTAGACAGAAACGAGTTAAATCTGAACACATCGGTTTTACAAGTGTCTGTGTGATACGAGTCAAAACTTTTTCTCCTGTAACTGCGCGAAAAGCATGTATTCTTGCTTAAAACAACGAAACAACCTGTTTTAGACCAAAACGAGGTAAATCTGAACACATCGGTTTTACAAGTGTCTGTGTGATACGAGTCAAAACTTTTTCTCTTAGAACTGCGCGAAAAGCATGTATTCTTGCTTATAACAACGAAACAAGCTGTTTTAGACCGAAACGATTAAAATCTGAACACATCGGATTTACAAGTGTCTGTGTGATACGAGTCAAAACTTTTTCTCCTGTAACTGCGCGAAAAGCATGTATTCTTGCTTAACACATCGAAACAAGCTGTTTTAGACCGAAACGATTTAAATCTGAACACATCGGTTTTACAAGTGTCTGTGTGATACGAGTCAAAACTTTTTCTCCTGTAACTGCGCGAAAAGCATGTATTCTTGCTTAAAACAACGAAACAACCTGTTTTAGACCAAAACGAGGTAAATCTGAACACATCGGTTTTACAAGTGTCTGTGTGATACGAGTCAAAACTTTTTCTCTTAGAACTGCGCGAAAAGCATGTATTCTTGCTTATAACAACGAAACAAGCTGTTTTAGACCGAAACGATTAAAATCTGAACACATCGGATTTACAAGTGTCTGTGTGATACGAGTCAAAACTTTTTCTCCTGTAACTGCGCGAAAAGCATGTATTCTTGCTTAACACATCGAAACAAGCTGTTTTAGACCGAAACGATTTAAATCTGAACACATCGGTTTTACAAGTGTCTGTGTGATACGAGTCAAAACTTTTTCTCCTGTAACTGCGCGAAAAGCATGTATTCTTGCTTAAAACAACGAAACAAGCTGTTTTAGACCGAAACGAGTTAAATCTGAACACATCGGTTTTACAAGTGTCTGTGTGATACGAGTAAAAACTTTTTCTCCTGTAACTGCGCGAAAAGCATGTATTCTTGCCTAAAACAACGAAACAACCTGTTTTAGACCAAAACGAGGTAAATCTGAACACATCGGTTTTACAAGTGTCTGTGTGATACGAGTCAAAACTTTTTCTCTTATAACTGCGCGAAAAGCATGTATTCGTGCTTAATACAACGAAACAAGCTGTTTTAGACCGAAACGAGCTAAATCTGAAGACATCGGTTTTACAAGTGGCCATGTGATACGCGTCAAAACTTTTTCTCCTGTAACTGCGCGAAAAGCATGTATTCGTGCTTAATACAACGAAAGAAGCTGTTTTAGACCGAAACGAGCTAGATCTGAACACATCGGTTTTACAATTGTCTGTGTGATACGTCGAAACTTTTTGTCTTATAACTGCGCGGAAAGCATGTATTCGTGCTTAATACAACGAGACAAGCTGTTTTAGACCGAAACGAGTTAAATCTGAACACATCGGTTTACAAGTGTCTGTGTGATACGAGTCAAAACTTTTTCTCCTGTAACTGCGCGAAAAGCATGTACTCTTGCTTAACACAACGAAACAAGCTGTTTTAGAAAGAAACGAGTTAAATCTGAACACATCGGTTTTACAAGTGTCTGTGTGATACGTCGAAACTTTTTCTCCTGTAACTGCGCGAAAAGCATGTATTCTTCCTTAAAACAACGAAACAAGCTGTTTTAGACCGAAACGAGTTAAATCTGAACACATCGGTTCTACAAGTGTCTGTGTGATACGAGTCAATACTTTTTCTCCTGTAACTGCGCGAAAAGCATGTATTCTTGCTTAAAACAACGAAACAACCTGTTTTAGACCGAAACGAGTTAAATCTGAACACATCGGTTTTACAAGTGTCTGTGTGATACGAGTCAAGACTTTTTCTCTTATAACAGCGCGAAAAGCATGTATTCGTGCTTAATACAACGAAAGAAGCTGTTTTAGACCGAAACGAGTTAAATCTGAACACATCGGTTTTACAAGTGTCTGTGTGATACGTCGAAACTTTTTGTCTTATAACTGCGCGGAAAGCATGTATTCGTGCTTAATACAACGAGACAAGCTGTTTTAGACCGAAACGAGTTAAATCTGAACACATCGGTTTACAAGTGTCTGTGTGATACGAGTCAAAACTTTTTCTCCTGTGACTGCGCGAAAAGCATGTATTCTTGCTTAAAACAACGAAACAACCTGTTTTAGATCGAAACGAGTTAAATCTGAACACATCGGCTTACAAGTGTCTGTGTGATACGAGTCAAAACTTTTTCTCCTGTAACTGCGCGAAAAGCATGTATTCTTGCTTAAAACAACGAAACAAGCTGTTTTAGACCGAAACGAGTTAAATCTGAACACGTCGGTTTTACAAGTGTCTGTGTGATACGAGTCAAAACTTTTTCTCCTGTAACTGCGCGAAAAGCATGTATTCTTGCCTAAAACAACGAAACAACCTGTTTTAGACCGAAACGAGTTAAATCTGAACACATCGGTTTTACAAGTGTCTGTGTGATACGAGTCAAAACTTTTTCTCCTGTAACTGCGCGAAAAGCATGTATTCTTGCCTAAAACAACGAAACAACCTGTTTTAGACCGAAACGAGCTAAATCTGAAGACATCGGTTTTACAAGTGTCTGTGTGATACGACTCAAAACTTTTTCTCCTGTGACTGCGCGAAAAGCATGTATTCTTGCTTAACACAACGAAACAAGCTGTTTTAGACCGAAACGAGTTAAATCTGAACACATCGGTTTTACAAGTGTCTGTGTGATACGAGTCAAAACGTTTTCTCCTGTAACTGCGCGAAAAGCATGTATTCTTGCTTAAAACAACGAAACAACCTGTTTTAGACCGAAACGAGTTAAATCTGAACACATCGGATTTACAAGTGTCTGTGTGATACGAGTCAAAACTTTTTCTCCTGTAACTGCGCGAAAAGCATGTATTCTTGCTTAAAACTACGAAACAAACTGTTTTAGACCGAAACGAGTTAAATCTGAACACATCGGTTTTACAAGTGTCTGTGTGATACGAGTCAAAACTGTTTCTCCTGTAACTGCGCGAAAAGCATGTATTCTGGCTTAACACAACGAAACAAGCTGTTTTAGACCGAAACGAGTTAAATCTGAACACATCGGTTTTACAAGTGTCTGTGTGATACGTCGAAACTTTTTGTCTTATAACTGCGCGGAAAGCATGTATTCGTGCTTAATACAACCAGACAAGCTGTTTTAGACCGAAACGAGTTAAATCTGAACACATCGGTTTTACAATTGTCTGTGTGATACGACTCAAACCTTTTTTCTCCTATAACTGCGCGAAAAGCATGTATTCTTGCTTAACACAACGAAACAAGCTGTTTTAGAACGAAGCGAGCTAGATCTGAAGACATCGGTTTTACAAGTGTCCGTGTGATACGCTTCAAAACTTTTTCTCCTGTAACTGCGCGAAAAGCATGTATTCTTGCTTAAAACAACGAATCAAGCTGTTTTAGACCGAAACGAGTTAAATCTGAACACATCGGTTTTACAAGTGTCTGTGTGATACGAGTCAAAACTTTTTCTCCTGTAACTGCGCGGAAAGCATGTATTCGTGCCTATTACAACGAGACAAGCTGTTTTAGACCGAAACGAGTTAAATCTGAACACATCGGTTTTACAATTGTCTGTGTGATACGACTCAAACCTTTTTTCTCCTATAACTGCGCGAAAAGCATGTATTCTTGCTTAACACAACGAAACAAGCTGTTTTAGAAAGAAGCGAGCTAGGTCTGAAGACATGGTTTTACAAGTGTCCGTGTGATACGCTTCAAAACTTTTTCTCCTGTAACTGCGCGAAAAGCATGTATTCTTGCTTAAAACAACGAAACAAGCTGTTTTAGACCGAAACGAGTTAAATCTGAACACATCGGTTTTACAAGTGTCTGTGTGATACGAGTCAAAACTTTTTCTCCTGTAACTGCGCGAAAAGCATGTATTCTTGCTTAAAACAACGAAACAACCTGTTTTAGACCAAAACGAGGTAAATCTGAACACATCGGTTTTACAAGTGTCTGTGTGATACGAGTCAAAACTTTTTCTCTTATAACTCCGCGAAAAGCATGTATTCTTGCTTATAACAACGAAACAAGCTGTTTTAGACCGAAACGAGTAAAATCTGAACACATCGGATTTACAAGTGTCTGTGTGATACGAGTCAAAACTTTTTCTCCTGTAACTGCGCGAAAAGCATGTATTCTTGCTTAACACAACGAAACAAGCTGTTTTAGACCGAAACGAGTTAAATCTGAACACATCGGTTTTACAAGTGTCTGTGTGATACGAGTCAAAACTTTTTCTCCTGTAACTGCGCGAAAAGCATGTATTCTTCCTTAAAACAACGAAACAAGCTGTTTTAGACCGAAACGAGTTAAAAATGAACACATCGTTTCTACAAGTGTCTGTGTGATACGAGTCAATACTTTTTCTCCTGTAACTGCGCGAAAAGCATGTATTCTTGCTTAAAACAACGAAACAACCTGTTTTAGACCGAAACGAGTTAAATCTGAACACATCGGTTTTACAAGTGTCTGTGTGATACGAGTCAAAACTTTTTCTCTTATAACAGCGCGAAAAGCATGTATTCGTGCTTAATACAACGAAAGAAGCTGTTTTAGACCGAAACGAGTTAAATCTGAACACATCGGTTTTACAATTGTCTGTGTGATACGTCGAAACTTTTTGTCTTATAACTGCGCGGAAAGCATGTATTCGTGCTTAATACAACGAGACAAGCTGTTTTAGACCGAAACGAGTTAAATCTGAACACATCGGTTTACAAGTGTCTGTGTGATACAAGTCAAAACTTTTTCTCCTGTAACTGCGCGAAAAGCATGTATTCTTGCTTAAAACAACGAAACAACCTGTTTTAGATCGAAACGAGTTAAATCTGAACACATCGGTTTACAAGTGTCTGTGTGATACGAATCAAAACTTTTTCTCCTGTAACTGCGCGAAAAGCATGTATTCTTGCTTATAACAACGAAACAAGCTGTTTTAGACCGAAACGAGTTAAATCTGAACACATCGGCTTTACAAGTGTCTGTGTGATACGAGTCAAAACTTTTTCTCCTGTAACTGCGCGAAAAGCATGTATTCTTGCTTAAAACAACGAAACAACCTGTTTTAGACCAAAACGAGGTAAATCTGAACACATCGGTTTTACAAGTGTCTGTGTGATACGAGTCAAAACTTTTTCTCTTATAACTGCGCGAAAAGCATGTATTCTTGCTTATAACAACGAAACAAGCTGTTTTAGACCGAAACGATTAAAATCTGAACACATCGAATTTACAAGTGTCTGTGTGATACGAGTCAAAACTTTTTCTCCTGTAACTGCGCGAAAAGCATGTATTCTTGCTTAACACATCGAAACAAGCTGTTTTAGACCGAAACGATTTAAATCTGAACACATCGGTTTTACAAGTGTCTGTGTGATACGAGTCAAAACTTTTTCTCCTGTAACTGCGCGAAAAGCATGTATTCTTGCTTAAAACAACGAAACAACCTGTTTTAGACCGAAACGAGTTAAATCTGAACACATCGCTTTTAAGTGTCTGTGTGATACGAGTCAAAACTTTTTCTCCTGTAACTGCGCAAAAAGCATGTACTCTTGCTTAACACAACGAAACAAGCTGTTTTAGAAAGAAACGAGTTTAATCTGAACACATCGGTTTTACAAGTGTCTGTGTGATACGTCGAAACTTTTTCTCCTGTAACTGCGCGAAAAGCATGTATTCTTCCTTAAAACAACGAAACAAGCTGTTTTAGACCGAAACGAGTTAAATCTGAACACATCGGTTCTACAAGTGTCTGTGTGATACGAGTCAATACTTTTTCTCCTGTAACTGCGCGAAAAGCATGTATTCTTGCTTAAAACAACGAAACAACCTGTTTTAGACCGAAACGAGTTAAATCTGAACACATCGGTTTTACAAGTGTCTGTGTGATACGAGTCAAGACTTTTTCTCTTATAACAGCGCGAAAAGCATGTATTCGTGCTTAATACAACGAAAGAAGCTGTTTTAGACCGAAACGAGTTAAATCTGAACACATCGGTTTTACAAGTGTCTGTGTGATACGTCGAAACTTTTTGTCTTATAACTGCGCGGAAAGCATGTATTCGTGCTTAATACAACGAGACAAGCTGTTTTAGACCGAAACGAGTTAAATCTGAACACATCGGTTTACAAGTGTCTGTGTGATACGAGTCAAAACTTTTTCTCCTGTGACTGCGCGAAAAGCATGTATTCTTGCTTAAAACAACGAAACAACCTGTTTTAGATCGAAACGAGTTAAATCTGAACACATCGGCTTACAAGTGTCTGTGTGATACGAGTCAAAACTTTTTCTCCTGTAACTGCGCGAAAAGCATGTATTCTTGCTTATAACAACGAAACAAGCTGTTTTAGACAGAAACGAGTTAAATCTGAACACATCGGTTTTACAAGTGTCTGTGTGATACGAGTCAAAACTTTTTCTCCTGTAACTGCGCGAAAAGCATGTATTCTTGCTTAAAACAACGAAACAACCTGTTTTAGACCAAAACGAGGTAAATCTGAACACATCGGTTTTACAAGTGTCTGTGTGATACGAGTCAAAACTTTTTCTCTTAGAACTGCGCGAAAAGCATGTATTCTTGCTTATAACAACGAAACAAGCTGTTTTAGACCGAAACGATTAAAATCTGAACACATCGGATTTACAAGTGTCTGTGTGATACGAGTCAAAACTTTTTCTCCTGTAACTGCGCGAAAAGCATGTATTCTTGCTTAACACATCGAAACAAGCTGTTTTAGACCGAAACGATTTAAATCTGAACACATCGGTTTTACAAGTGTCTGTGTGATACGAGTCAAAACTTTTTCTCCTGTAACTGCGCGAAAAGCATGTATTCTTGCTTAAAACAACGAAACAACCTGTTTTAGACCGAAACGAGTTAAATCTGAACACATCGGTTTTAAGTGTCTGTGTGATACGAGTCAAAACTTTTTCTCCTGTAACTGCGCGAAAAGCATGTACTCTTGCTTAACACAACGAAACAAGCTGTTTTAGAAAGAAACGAGTTAAATCTGAACACATCGGTTTTACAAGTGTCTGTGTGATACGTCGAAACTTTTTGTCTTATAACTGCGCGGAAAGCATGTATTCGTGCCTAATTCAACGAGACAAGCTGTTTTAGACCGAACCGAGTTAAATCTGAACACATCGGTTTTACAATTGTCTGTGTGATACGACTCAAACCTTTTTTCTCCTATAACTGCGCGAAAAGCATGTATTCTTGCTTAACACAACGAAACAAGCTGTTTTAGAACGAAGCGAGCTAGATCTGAAGACATCGGTTTTACAAGTGTCCGTGTGATACGCTTCAAAACTTTTTCTCCTGTAACTGCGCGAAAAGCATGTATTCTTGCTTAAAACAACGAAACAAGCTGTTTTAGACCGAAACGAGTTAAATCTGAACACATCGGTTTTACAAGTGTCTGTGTGATACGAGTCAAAACTTTTTCTCCTGTAACTGCGCGAAAAGCATGTATTCTTGCCTAAAACAACGAAACAACCTGTTTTAGACCGAAACGAGTCAAATCTGAACACATCGGTTTTACAAGTGTCTGTGTGATACGAGTCAATACTTTTTCTCCTGTAACTGCGCGAAAAGCATGTATTCTTGCTTAACACAACGAAACAAGCTGTTTTAGACCGAAACGAGTTAAATCTGAACACATCGGTTTTACAAGTGTCTGTGTGATACGAGTCAAAACTTTTTCTCCTGTAACTGCGCGAAAAGCATGTATTCTTGCCTAAAACAACGAAACAACCTGTTTTAGACCGAAACGAGTTAAATCTGAACACATTGGTTTTACAAGTGTCTGTGTGATACGAGTCAAAACTTTTTCTCCTGTAACTGCGCGAAAAGCATGTATTCTTGCTTAACACAACGAAACAAGCTGTTTTATACCGAAACGAGTTAAATCTGAACACATCGGTTTTACAAGTGTCTGTGTGATACGTCGAAACTTTTTGTCTTATAACTGCGCGGAAAGCATGTATTCGTGCTTAATACAACGAGACAAGCTGTTTTAGACCGAAACGAGTTAAATCTGAACACATCGGTTTTACAATTGTCTGTGTGATACAATTCAAACCTTTTTTCTCCTATAACTGCGCGAAAAGCATGTATTCTTGCTTAACACAACGAAACAAGCTGTTTTAGAACGTAGCGAGCTAGATCTGAAGACATCGGTTTTACAAGTGTCCGTGTGATACGCTTCAAAACTTTTTCTCCTGTAACTGCGCGAAAAGCATGTATTCTTGCCAAAAAACAACGAAACAAGCTGTTTTAGACCGAAACGAGTTAAATCTGAACACGTCGGTTTTACAAGTGTCTGTGTGATACGAGTCAAAACTTTTTCTCCTGTAACTGCGCGAAAAGCATGTATTCTTGCCTAAAACAACGAAACAACCTGTTTTAGACCGAAACGAGTTAAATCTGAACACATCGGTTTTACAAGTGTCTGTGTGATACGAGTCAAAACTTTTTCTCCTGTAACTGCGCGAAAAGCATGTATTCTTGCCTAAAACAACGAAACAACCTGTTTTAGACCGAAACGAGCTAAATCTGAAGACATCGGTTTTACAAGTGTCTGTGTGATACGACTCAAAACGTTTTCTCCTGTGACTGCGCGAAAAGCATGTATTCTTGCTTAACACAACGAAACAAGCTGTTTTAGACCGAAACGAGTTAAATCTGAACACATCGGTTTTACAAGTGTCTGTGTGATACGAGTCAAAACGTTTTTCTCCTGTAACTGCGCGAAAAGCATGTATTCTTGCTTAAAACAACGAAACAACCTGTTTTAGACCGAAACGAGTTAAATCTGAACACATCGGATTTACAAGTGTCTGTGTGATACGAGTCAAAACTTTTTCTCCTGTAACTGCGCGAAAAGCATGTATTCTTGCTTAAAACTACGAAACAACCTGTTTTAGACCGAAACGAGTTAAATCTGAACACATCGGTTTTACAAGTGTCTGTGTGATACGAGTCAAAACTTTTTCTCCTGTAACTGCGCGAAAAGCATGTATTCTGGCTTAACACAACGAAACAAGCTGTTTTAGACCGAAACGAGTTAAATCTGAACACATCGGTTTTACAAGTGTCTGTGTGATACGTCGAAACTTTTTGTCTTATAACTGCGCGGAAAGCATGTATTCGTGCTTAATACAACCAGACAAGCTGTTTTAGACCGAAACGAGTTAAATCTGAACACATCGGTTTTACAATTGTCTGTGTGATACGACTCAAACCTTTTTTCTCCTATAACTGCGCGAAAAGCATGTATTCTTGCTTAACACAACGAAACAAGCTGTTTTAGAACGAAGCGAGCTAGATCTGAAGACATCGGTTTTACAAGTGTCCGTGTGATACGCTTCAAAACTTTTTCTCCTGTAACTGCGCGAAAAGCATGTATTCTTGCTTAAAACAACGAATCAAGCTGTTTTAGACCGAAACGAGTTAAATCTGAACACATCGGTTTTACAAGTGTCTGTGTGATACGAGTCAAAACTTTTTCTCCTGTAACTGCGCGAAAAGCATGTATTCTTGCTTAAAACAACGAAACAACCTGTTTTAGACCGAAACGAGGTAAATCTGAACACATCGGTTTTACAAGTGTCTGTGTGATACGAGTCAAAACTTTTTCTCTTATAACTGCGCGAAAAGCATGTATTCTTGCTTATAACAACGAAACAAGCTGTTTTAGACCGAAACGAGTAAAATCTGAACACATCGGATTTACATGTGTCTGTGTGATAAGAGTCAAAACTTTTTCTCCTGTAACTGCGCGAAAAGCATGTATTCTTGCTTAACACAACGAAACAAGCTGTTTTAGACCGAAACGATTTAAATCTGAACACATCGGATTTACAAGTGTCTGTGTGATACGAGTCAAACCTTTTTCTCCTGTAACTGCGCGAAAAGCATGTATTCTTGCTTAAAACAACGAAACAACCTGTTTTAGACCGAAACGAGTTAAATCTGAACATATCGGTTTTACAAGTGTCTGTGTGATACGAGTCAAAACTTTTTCTCCTGTAACTGCGCGAAAAGCATGTATTCGTGCTTAACACAACGAAACAAGCTGTTTTAGACCAAAACGAGTTAAATCTGAACACATCGTTTTTACAAGTGCCTGTGTGATACGTCGAAACTTTTTGTCTTATAACTGCGCGGAAAGCATGTATTCGTGCTTAATACAACGAGACAAGCTGTTTTAGACCGAAACGAGTTAAATCTGAACACATCGGTTTTACAATTGTCTGTGTGATACGACTCAAACCTTTTTTCTCCTATAACTGCGCGAAAAGCATGTATTCTTGCTTAACACAACGAAACAAGCTGTTTTAGAACGAAGCGAGCTAGATCTGAAGACATCGGTTTTACAAGTGTCCGTGTGATACGCTTCAAAACTTTTTCTCCTGTAACTGCGCGAAAAGCATGTATTCTTGCTTAAAACAACGAAACAAGCTGTTTTAGACCGAAACGAGTTAAATCTGAACACATCGGTTTTACAAGTGTCTGTGTGATACGAGTCAAAACTTTTTCTCCTGTAACTGCGCGAAAAGCATGTATTCTTGCTTAAAACAACGAAACAACCTGTTTTAGACCAAAACGAGGTAAATCTGAACAGATCGGTTTTACAAGTGTCTGTGTGATACGAGTCAAAACTTTTTCTCTTATAACTGCGCGAAAAGCATGTATTCGTGCTTAATACAACGAAACAAGCTGTTTTAGACCGAAACGAGCTAAATCTGAAGACATCGGTTTTACAAGTGGCCATGTGATACGCGTCAAAACTTTTTCTCCTGTAACTGCGCGAAAAGCATGTATTCGTGCTTAATACAACGAAAGAAGCTGTTTTAGACCGAAACGAGTTAAATCTGAACACATCGGTTTTACAAGTGTCTGTGTGATACGTCGAAACTTTTTCTCTTATAACTGCGCGGAAAGCATGTATTCGTGCTTATTACAACGAGACAAGCTGTTTTAGACCGAAACGAGTTAAATCTGAACACATCGGTTTTACAATTGTCTGTGTGATACGACTCAAACCTTTTTTCTCCTATAACTGCGCGAAAAGCACGTATTCTTGCTTAACACAACGAAACAAGCTGTTTTAGAAAGAAGCGAGCTAGATCTGAAGACATGGTTTTACAAGTGTCCGTGTGATACGCTTCAAAACTTTTTCTCCTGTAACTGCGCGAAAAGCATGTATTCTTGCTTAAAACAACGAAACAAGCTGTTTTAGACCGAAACGAGTTAAATCTGAACACATCGGTTTTACAAGTGTCTGTGTGATACGAGTCAAAACTTTTTCTCCTGTAACTGCGCGAAAAGCATGTATTCTTGCTTAAAACAACGAAACAACCTGTTTTAGACCAAAACGAGTAAATCTGAACACATCGGTTTTACAAGTGTCTGTGTGATACGAGTCAAAACTTTTTCTCTTATAACTCCGCGAAAAGCATGTATTCTTGCTTATAACAACGAAACAAGCTGTTTTAGACCGAAACGAGTAAAATCTGAACACATCGGATTTACAAGTGTCTGTGTGATACGAGTCAAAACTTTTTCTCCTGTAACTGCGCGAAAAGCATGTATTCTTGCTTAACACAACGAAACAAGCTGTTTTTAGACCGAAACGAGTTAAATCTGAACACATCGGTTTTACAAGTGTCTGTGTGATACGAGTCAAAACTTTTTCTCCTGTAACTGCGCGGAAAGCATGTATTCGTGCTTATTACAACGAGACAAGCTGTTTTAGACCGAAACGAGTTAAATCTGAACACATCGGTTTTACAATTGTCTGTGTGATACGACTCAAACCTTTTTTCTCCTATAACTGCGCGAAAAGCATGTATTCTTGCTTAACACAACGAAACAAGCTGTTTTAGAAAGAAGCGAGCTAGATCTGAAGACATGGTTTTACAAGTGTCCGTGTGATACGCTTCAAAACTTTTTCTCCTGTAACTGCGCGAAAAGCATGTATTCTTGCTTAAAACAACGAAACAAGCTGTTTTAGACCGAAACGAGTTAAATCTGAACACATCGGTTTTACAAGTGTCTGTGTGATACGAGTCAAAACTTTTTCTCCTGTAACTGCGCGAAAAGCATGTATTCTTGCTTAAAACAACGAAACAACCTGTTTTAGACCAAAACGAGGTAAATCTGAACACATCGGTTTTACAAGTGTCTGTGTGATACGAGTCAAAACTTTTTCTCTTATAACTCCGCGAAAAGCATGTATTCTTGCTTATAACAACGAAACAAGCTGTTTTAGACCGAAACGAGTAAAATCTGAACACATCGGATTTACAAGTGTCTGTGTGATACGAGTCAAAACTTTTTCTCCTGTAACTGCGCGAAAAGCATGTATTCTTGCTTAACACAACGAAACAAGCTGTTTTAGACCGAAACGAGTTAAATCTGAACACATCGGTTTTACAAGTGTCTGTGTGATACGAGTCAAAACTTTTTCTCCTGTAACTGCGCGAAAAGCATGTATTCTTCCTTAAAACAACGAAACAAGCTGTTTTAGACCGAAACGAGTTAAATCTGAACACATCGTTTCTACAAGTGTCTGTGTGATACGAGTCAATACTTTTTCTCCTGTAACTGCGCGAAAAGCATGTATTCTTGCTTAAAACAACGAAACAACCTGTTTTAGACCGAAACGAGTTAAATCTGAACACATCGGTTTAACAAGTGTCTGTGTGATACGAGTCAAAACTTTTTCTCTTATAACAGCGCGAAAAGCATGTATTCGTGCTTAATACAACGAAAGAAGCTGTTTTAGACCGAAACGAGTTAAATCTGAACACATCGGTTTTACAATTGTCTGTGTGATACGTCGAAACTTTTTGTCTTATAACTGCGCGGAAAGCATGTATTCGTGCTTAATACAACGAGACAAGCTGTTTTAGACCGAAACGAGTTAAATCTGAACACATCGGTTTACAAGTGTCTGTGTGATACAAGTCAAAACTTTTTCTCCTGTAACTGCGCGAAAAGCATGTATTCTTGCTTAAAACAACGAAACAACCTGTTTTAGATCGAAACGAGTTAAATCTGAACACATCGGTTTACAAGTGTCTGTGTGATACGAATCAAAACTTTTTCTCCTGTAACTGCGCGAAAAGCATGTATTCTTGCTTATAACAACGAAACAAGCTGTTTTAGACCGAAACGAGTTAAATCTGAACACATCGGTTTTACAAGTGTCTGTGTGATACGAGTCAAAACTTTTTCTCCTGTAACTGCGCGAAAAGCATGTATTCTTGCTTAAAACAACGAAACAACCTGTTTTAGACCAAAACGAGGTAAATCTGAACACATCGGTTTTACAAGTGTCTGTGTGATACGAGTCAAAACTTTTTCTCTTATAACTGCGCGAAAAGCATGTATTCTTGCTTATAACAACGAAACAAGCTGTTTTAGACCGAAACGATTAAAATCTGAACACATCGGATTTACAAGTGTCTGTGTGATACGAGTCAAAACTTTTTCTCCTGTAACTGCGCGAAAAGCATGTATTCTTGCTTAACACATCGAAACAAGCTGTTTTAGACCGAAACGATTTAAATCTGAACACATCGGTTTTACAAGTGTCTGTGTGATACGAGTCAAAACTTTTTCTCCTGTAACTGCGCGAAAAGCATGTATTCTTGCTTAAAACAACGAAACAACCTGTTTTAGACCGAAACGAGTTAAATCTGAACACATCGCTTTTAAGTGTCTGTGTGATACGAGTCAAAACTTTTTCTCCTGTAACTGCGCGAAAAGCATGTACTCTTGCTTAACACAACGAAACAAGCTGTTTTAGAAAGAAACGAGTTTAATCTGAACACATCGGTTTTACAAGTGTCTGTGTGATACGTCGAAACTTTTTCTCCTGTAACTGCGCGAAAAGCATGTATTCTTCCTTAAAACAACGAAACAAGCTGTTTTAGACCGAAACGAGTTAAATCTGAACACATCGGTTCTACAAGTGTCTGTGTGATACGAGTCAATACTTTTTCTCCTGTAACTGTGCGAAAAGCATGTATTCTTGCTTAAAACAACGAAACAACCTGTTTTAGACCGAAACGAGTTAAATCTGAACACATCGGTTTTACAAGTGTCTGTGTGATACGAGTCAAGACTTTTTCTCTTATAACAGCGCGAAAAGCATGTATTCGTGCTTAATACAACGAAAGAAGCTGTTTTAGACCGAAACGAGTTAAATCTGAACACATCGGTTTTACAAGTGTCTGTGTGATACGTCGAAACTTTTTGTCTTATAACTGCGCGGAAAGCATGTATTCGTGCTTAATACAACGAGACAAGCTGTTTTAGACCGAAACGAGTTAAATCTGAACACATCGGTTTACAAGTGTCTGTGTGATACGAGTCAAAACTTTTTCTCCTGTGACTGCGCGAAAAGCATGTATTCTTGCTTAAAACAACGAAACAACCTGTTTTAGATCGAAACGAGTTAAATCTGAACACATCGGCTTACAAGTGTCTGTGTGATACGAGTCAAAACTTTTTCTCCTGTAACTGCGCGAAAAGCATGTATTCTTGCTTATAACAACGAAACAAGCTGTTTTAGACAGAAACGAGTTAAATCTGAACACATCGGTTTTACAAGTGTCTGTGTGATACGAGTCAAAACTTTTTCTCCTGTAACTGCGCGAAAAGCATGTATTCTTGCTTAAAACAACGAAACAACCTGTTTTAGACCAAAACGAGGTAAATCTGAACACATCGGTTTTACAAGTGTCTGTGTGATACGAGTCAAAACTTTTTCTCTTATAACTGCGCGAAAAGCATGTATTCTTGCTTATAACAACGAAACAAGCTGTTTTAGACCGAAACGATTAAAATCTGAACACATCGGATTTACAAGTGTCTGTGTGATACGAGTCAAAACTTTTTCTCCTGTAACTGCGCGAAAAGCATGTATTCTTGCTTAACACATCGAAACAAGCTGTTTTAGACCGAAACGATTTAAATCTGAACACATCGGTTTTACAAGTGTCTGTGTGATACGAGTCAAAACTTTTTCTCCTGTAACTGCGCGAAAAGCATGTATTCTTGCTTAAAACAACGAAACAACCTGTTTTAGACCGAAACGAGTTAAATCTGAACACATCGGTTTTAAGTGTCTGTGTGATACGAGTCAAAACTTTTTCTCCTGTAACTGCGCGAAAAGCATGTACTCTTGCTTAACACAACGAAACAAGCTGTTTTAGAAAGAAACGAGTTAAATCTGAACACATCGGTTTTACAAGTGTCTGTGTGATACGTCGAAACTTTTTGTCTCATAACTGCGCGGAAAGCATGTATTCGTGCCTAATTCAACGAGACAAGCTGTTTTAGACCGAACCGAGTTAAATCTGAACACATCGGTTTTACAATTGTCTGTGTGATACGACTCAAACCTTTTTTCTCCTATAACTGCGCGAAAAGCATGTATTCTTGCTTAACACAACGAAACAAGCTGTTTTAGAACGAAGCGAGCTAGATCTGAAGACATCGGTTTTACAAGTGTCCGTGTGATACGCTTCAAAACTTTTTCTCCTGTAACTGCGCGAAAAGCATGTATTCTTGCTTAAAACAACGAAACAAGCTGTTTTAGACCGAAACGAGTTAAATCTGAACACATCGGTTTTACAAGTGTCTGTGTGATACGAGTCAAAACTTTTTCTCCTGTAACTGCGCGAAAAGCATGTATTCTTGCCTAAAACAACGAAACAACCTGTTTTAGACCGAAACGAGTCAAATCTGAACACATCGGTTTTACAAGTGTCTGTGTGATACGAGTCAATACTTTTTCTCCTGTAACTGCGCGAAAAGCATGTATTCTTGCTTAACACAACGAAACAAGCTGTTTTAGACCGAAACGAGTTAAATCTGAACACATCGGTTTTACAAGTGTCTGTGTGATACGAGTCAAAACTTTTTCTCCTGTAACTGCGCGAAAAGCATGTATTCTTGCCTAAAACAACGAAACAACCTGTTTTAGACCGAAACGAGTTAAATCTGAACACATTGGTTTTACAAGTGTCTGTGTGATACGAGTCAAAACTTTTTCTCCTGTAACTGCGCGAAAAGCATGTATTCTTGCTTAACACAACGAAACAAGCTGTTTTATACCGAAACGAGTTAAATCTGAACACATCGGTTTTACAAGTGTCTGTGTGATACGTCGAAACTTTTTGTCTTATAACTGCGCGGAAAGCATGTATTCGTGCTTAATACAACGAGACAAGCTGTTTTAGACCGAAACGAGTTAAATCTGAACACATCGGTTTTACAATTGTCTGTGTGATACAATTCAAACCTTTTTTCTCCTATAACTGCGCGAAAAGCATGTATTCTTGCTTAACACAACGAAACAAGCTGTTTTAGAACGTAGCGAGCTAGATCTGAAGACATCGGTTTTACAAGTGTCCGTGTGATACGCTTCAAAACTTTTTCTCCTGTAACTGCGCGAAAAGCATGTATTCTTGCCTAAAACAACGAAACAAGCTGTTTTAGACCGAAACGAGTTAAATCTGAACACGTCGGTTTTACAAGTGTCTGTGTGATACGAGTCAAAACTTTTTCTCCTGTAACTGCGCGAAAAGCATGTATTCTTGCCTAAAACAACGAAACAACCTGTTTTAGACCGAAACGAGTTAAATCTCAACACATCGGTTTTACAAGTGTCTGTGTGATACGAGTCAAAACTTTTTCTCCTGTAACTGCGCGAAAAGCATGTATTCTTGCCTAAAACAACGAAACAACCTGTTTTAGACCGAAACGAGCTAAATCTGAAGACATCGGTTTTACAAGTGTCTGTGTGATACGACTCAAAACGTTTTCTCCTGTGACTGCGCGAAAAGCATCTATTCTTGCTTAACACAACGAAACAAGCTGTTTTAGACCGAAACGAGTTAAATCTGAACACATCGGTTTTACAAGTGTCTGTGTGATACGAGTCAAAACGTTTTTCTCCTGTAACTGCGCGAAAAGCATGTATTCTTGCTTAAAACAACGAAACAACCTGTTTTAGACCGAAACGAGTTAAATCTGAACACATCGGATTTACAAGTGTCTGTGTGATACGAGTCAAAACTTTTTCTCCTGTAACTGCGCGAAAAGCATGTATTCTTGCTTAAAACTACGAAACAACCTGTTTTAGACCGAAACGAGTTAAATCTGAACACATCGGTTTTACAAGTGTCTGTGTGATACGAGTCAAAACTTTTTCTCCTGTAACTGCGCGAAAAGCATGTATTCTGGCTTAACACAACGAAACAAGCTGTTTTAGACCGAAACGAGTTAAATCTGAACACATCGGTTTTACAAGTGTCTGTGCGATACGTCGAAACTTTTTGTCTTATAACTGCGCGGAAAGCATGTATTCGTGCTTAATACAACCAGACAAGCTGTTTTAGACCGAAACGAGTTAAATCTGAACACATCGGTTTTACAATTGTCTGTGTGATACGACTCAAACCTTTTTTCTCCTATAACTGCGCGAAAAGCATGTATTCTTGCTTAACACAACGAAACAAGCTGTTTTAGAACGAAGCGAGCTAGATCTGAAGACATCGGTTTTACAAGTGTCCGTGTGATACGCTTCAAAACTTTTTCTCCTGTAACTGCGCGAAAAGCATGTATTCTTGCTTAAAACAACGAATCAAGCTGTTTTAGACCGAAACGAGTTAAATCTGAACACATCGGTTTTACAAGTGTCTGTGTGATACGAGTCAAAACTTTTTCTCCTGTAACTGCGCGAAAAGCATGTATTCTTGCTTAAAACAACGAAACAACCTGTTTTAGACCGAAACGAGGTAAATCTGAACACATCGGTTTTACAAGTGTCTGTGTGATACGAGTCAAAACTTTTTCTCTTATAACTGCGCGAAAAGCATGTATTCTTGCTTATAACAACGAAACAAGCTGTTTTAGACCGAAACGAGTAAAATCTGAACACATCGGATTTACATGTGTCTGTGTGATAAGAGTCAAAACTTTTTCTCCTGTAACTGCGCGAAAAGCATGTATTCTTGCTTAACACAACGAAACAAGCTGTTTTAGACCGAAACGATTTAAATCTGAACACATCGGATTTACAAGTGTCTGTGTGATACGAGTCAAACCTTTTTCTCCTGTAACTGCGCGAAAAGCATGTATTCTTGCTTAAAACAACGAAACAACCTGTTTTAGACCGAAACGAGTTAAATCTGAACACATCGGTTTTACAAGTGTCTGTGTGATACGAGTCAAAACTTTTTCTCCTGTAACTGCGCGAAAAGCATGTATTCGTGCTTAACACAACGAAACAAGCTGTTTTAGACCAAAACGAGTTAAATCTGAACACATCGGTTTTACAAGTGCCTGTGTGATACGTCGAAACTTTTTGTCTTATAACTGCGCGGAAAGCATGTATTCGTGCTTAATACAACGAGACAAGCTGTTTTAGACCGAAACGAGTTAAATCTGAACACATCGGTTTTACAATTGTCTGTGTGATACGACTCAAACCTTTTTTCTCCTATAACTGCGCGAAAAGCATGTATTCTTGCTTAACACAACGAAACAAGCTGTTTTAGAACGAAGCGAGCTAGATCTGAAGACATCGGTTTTACAAGTGTCCGTGTGATACGCTTCAAAACTTTTTCTCCTGTAACTGCGCGAAAAGCATGTATTCTTGCTTAAAACAACGAAACAAGCTGTTTTAGACCGAAACGAGTTAAATCTGAACACATCGGTTTTACAAGTGTCTGTGTGATACGAGTCAAAACTTTTTCTCCTGTAACTGCGCGAAAAGCATGTATTCTTGCTTAAAACAACGAAACAACCTGTTTTAGACCAAAACGAGGTAAATCTGAACAGATCGGTTTTACAAGTGTCTGTGTGATACGAGTCAAAACTTTTTCTCTTATAACTGCGCGAAAAGCATGTATTCGTGCTTAATACAACGAAACAAGCTGTTTTAGACCGAAACGAGCTAAATCTGAAGACATCGGTTTTACAAGTGGCCATGTGATACGCGTCAAAACTTTTTCTCCTGTAACTGCGCGAAAAGCATGTATTCGTGCTTAATACAACGAAAGAAGCTGTTTTAGACCGAAACGAGTTAAATCTGAACACATCGGTTTTACAAGTGTCTGTGTGATACGTCGAAACTTTTTCTCTTATAACTGCGCGGAAAGCATGTATTCGTGCTTATTACAACGAGACAAGCTGTTTTAGACCGAAACGAGTTAAATCTGAACACATCGGTTTTACAATTGTCTGTGTGATACGACTCAAACCTTTTTTCTCCTATAACTGCGCGAAAAGCACGTATTCTTGCTTAACACAACGAAACAAGCTGTTTTAGAAAGAAGCGAGCTAGATCTGAAGACATGGTTTTACAAGTGTCCGTGTGATACGCTTCAAAACTTTTTCTCCTGTAACTGCGCGAAAAGCATGTATTCTTGCTTAAAACAACGAAACAAGCTGTTTTAGACCGAAACGAGTTAAATCTGAACACATCGGTTTTACAAGTGTCTGTGTGATACGAGTCAAAACTTTTTCTCCTGTAACTGCGCGAAAAGCATGTATTCTTGCTTAAAACAACGAAACAACCTGTTTTAGACCAAAACGAGGTAAATCTGAACACATCGGTTTTACAAGTGTCTGTGTGATACGAGTCAAAACTTTTTCTCTTATAACTCCGCGAAAAGCATGTATTCTTGCTTATAACAACGAAACAAGCTGTTTTAGACCGAAACGAGTAAAATCTGAACACATCGGATTTACAAGTGTCTGTGTGATACGAGTCAAAACTTTTTCTCCTGTAACTGCGCGAAAAGCATGTATTCTTGCTTAACACAACGAAACAAGCTGTTTTAGACCGAAACGAGTTAAATCTGAACACATCGGTTTTACAAGTGTCTGTGGATATGAGTCAATACTTTTTGTCTTATAACTGCGCGGAAAGCATGTATTCGTGCTTAATACAACGAGACAACCTGTTTTAGACCGAAACGAGTTAAATCTGAACACATCGGTTTTACAATTGTCCGTGTGATACGACTCAAACCTTTTTTCTCCTATAACTGCGCGAAAAGCATGTATTCTTGCTTAACACAACGAAACAAGCTGTTTTAGAACGAAACGAGTTAAATCTGAAGACATCGGTTTTACAAGTGTCTGTGTGATACGAGTCAAAACTTTTTCTCTTATAACAGCGCGAAAAGCATGTATTCTTGCCTAAAACAACGAAACAACCTGTTTTAGACCGAAACGAGTTAAATCTGAACACATCGGTTTTACAAGTGTCTGTGTGATACGTCGAAACTTTTTGTCTTATAACTGCGCGGAAAGCATGTATTCGTGCTTAATACAACGAGACAAGCTGTTTTAGACCTAAACGAGTTAAATCTGAACACATCGGTTTTACAAGTGTCTGTGTGATACGAGTCAAAACGTTTTCTCCTGTAACGGCGCGAAAAGCATGTATTCTTGCTTAAAACAACGAAACAACCTGTTTTAGACCGAAACGAGTTAAATCTGAACACATCGGTTTTACAAGTGTCTGTGTGATACGAGTCAAAACTTTTTCTCCTGTAACTGCGCGAAAACATGTATTCTTGCTTAACACAACGAAACAAGCTGTTTTAGGCCGAAACGAGTTAAATCTGAACACATCGGTTTTACAAGTGTCTGTGTGATACGAGTCAATACTTTTTCTCCTGTAACTGCGCGAAAAGCATGTATTCTTGCTTAAAATAACGAAACAACCTGTTTTAGACCGAAACGAGTTAAATCTGAACACATCGGTTTTACAAGTGTCTGTGTGATACGAGTCAAAACGTTTTCTCTTATAACAGCGCGAAAAGCATGTATTCGTGCTTAATACAACGAAAGAAGCTGTTTTAGACCGAAACGAGTTAAATCTGAACACATCGGTTTTACAAGTGCCTGTGTGATACGTCGAAACTTTTTGTCTTATAACTGCGCGGAAAGCATGTATTCGTGCTTAATACAACGAGACAAGCTGTTTTAGACCGAAACGAGTTAAATCTGAACACATCGGTTTTACAATTGTCTGTGTGATACGACTCAAACCTTTTTTCTCCTATAACTGCGCGAAAAGCATGTATTCTTGCTTAACACAACGAAACAAGCTGTTTTAGAACGAAGCGAGCTAGATCTGAAGACATCGGTTTTACAAGTGTCCGTGTGATACGCTTCAAAACTTTTTCTCCTGTAACTGCGCGAAAAGCATGTATTCTTGCTTAAAACAACGAAACAAGCTGTTTTAGACCGAAACGAGTTAAATCTGAACACATCGGTTTTACAAGTGTCTGTGTGATACGAGTCAAAACTTTTTCTCCTGTAACTGCGCGAAAAGCATGTATTCTTGCTTAAAACAACGAAACAACCTGTTTTAGACCAAAACGAGGTAAATCTGAACACATCGGTTTTACAAGTGTCTGTGTGAAACGAGTCAAAACTTTTTCTCTTATAACTCCGCGAAAAGCATGTATTCTTGCTTATAACAACGAAACAAGCTGTTTTAGACCGAAACGAGTAAAATCTGAACACATCGGATTTACAAGTGTCTGTGTGATACGAGTCAAAACTTTTTCTCCTGTAACTGCGCGAAAAGCATGTATTCTTGCTTAAAACAACGAAACAACCTGTTTTAGACCGAAACGAGTTAAATCTGAACACATCGGTTTTACAAGTGTCTGTGTGATACGAGTCAAAACTTTTTCTCCTGTAACTGCGCGAAAAGCATGTATTCGTGCTTAACACAACGAAACAAGCTGTTTTAGACCGAAACGAGTTAAATCTGAACACATCGGTTTTACAAGTGCCTGTGTGATACGTCGAAACTTTTTGTCTTATAACTGCGCGGAAAGCATGTATTCGTGCTTATTACAACGAGACAAGCTGTTTTAGACCGAAACGAGTTAAATCTGAACACATCGGTTTTACAATTGTCTGTGTGATACGACTCTAACCTTTTTTCTCCTATAACTGCGCGAAAAGCATGTATTCTTGCTTAACACAACGAAACAAGCTGTTTTAGAAAGAAGCGAGCTAGATCTGAAGACATGGTTTTACAAGTGTCCGTGTGATACGCTTCAAAAGTTTTTCTCCTGTAACTGCGCGAAAAGCATGTATTCTTGCTTAAAACAACGAAACAAGCTGTTTTAGACCGAAACGAGTTAAATCTGAACATATCGGTTTTACAAGTGTCTGTGTGATACGAGTCAAAACTTTTTCTCCTGTAACTGCGCGAAAAGCATGTATTCTTGCTTAAAACAACGAAACAACCTGTTTTAGACCAAAACGAGGTAAATCTGAACACATCGGTTTTACAAGTGTCTGTGTGATACGAGTCAAAACTTTTTCTCTTATAACAGCGCGAAAAGCATGTATTCTTGCCTAAAACAACGAAACAACCTGTTTTAGACCGAAACGAGTTAAATCTGAACACATCGGTTTTACAAGTGTCTGTGTGATACGTCGAAACTTTTTGTCTTATAACTGCGCGGAAAGCATGTATTCGTGCTTAATACAACGAGACAAGCTGTTTTAGACCTAAACGAGTTAAATCTGAACACATCGGTTTTACAAGTGTCTGTGTGATACGTCGAAACTTTTTGTCTTATAACTGCGCGGAAAGCATGTATTCGTGCTTAATACAACGAGACAAGCTGTTTTAGACCTAAACGAGTTAAATCTAAACACATCGGTTTTACAAGTGTCTGTGTGATACGAGTCAAAACTTTTTTTCCTGTAACTGCGCGAAAAGCATGTATTCTTGCTTAACACAACGAAACAAGCTGTTTTAGGCCGAAACGAGTTAAATCTGAACACATCGGTTTTACAAGTGTCTGTGTGATACGAGTCAATACTTTTTCTCCTGTAACTGCGCGAAAAGCATGTATTCTTGCTTAAAATAACGAAACAACCTGTTTTAGACCGAAACGAGTTAAATCTGAACACATCGGTTTTACAAGTGTCTGTGTGATACGAGTCAAAACGTTTTCTCTTATAACAGCGCGAAAAGCATGTATTCGTGCTTAATACAACGAAAGAAGCTGTTTTAGACCGAAACGAGTTAAATCTGAACACATCGGTTTTACAAGTGCCTGTGTGATACGTCGAAACTTTTTGTCTTATAACTGCGCGGAAAGCATGTATTCGTGCTTAATACAACGAGACAAGCTGTTTTAGACCGAAACGAGTTAAATCTGAACACATCGGTTTTACAATTGTCTGTGTGATACGACTCAAACCTTTTTTCTCCTATAACTGCGCGAAAAGCATGTATTCTTGCTTAACACAACGAAACAAGCTGTTTTAGAACGAAGCGAGCTAGATCTGAAGACATCGGTTTTACAAGTGTCCGTGTGATACGCTTCAAAACTTTTTCTCCTGTAACTGCGCGAAAAGCATGTATTCTTGCTTAAAACAACGAAACAAGCTGTTTTAGACCGAAACGAGTTAAATCTGAACACATCGGTTTTACAAGTGTCTGTGTGATACGAGTCAAAACTTTTTCTCCTGTAACTGCGCGAAAAGCATGTATTCTTGCTGAAAACAACGAAACAACCTGTTTTAGACCAAAACGAGGTAAATCTGAACACATCGGTTTTACAAGTGTCTGTGTGATACGAGTCAAAACTTTTTCTCTTATAACTCCGCGAAAAGCATGTATTCTTGCTTATAACAACGAAACAAGCTGTTTTAGACCGAAACGAGTAAAATCTGAACACATCGGATTTACAAGTGTCTGTGTGATACGAGTCAAAACTTTTTCTCCTGTAACTGCGCGAAAAGCATGTATTCTTGCTTAACACAACGAAACAAGCTGTTCTAGACCGAAACGAGTTAAATCTGAACACATCGGTTTTACAAGTGTCTGTGTGATACGAGTCAAAACTTTTTCTCCTGTAACTGCGCGAAAAGCATGTATTCTTCCTTAAAACAACGAAACAAGCTGTTTTAGACCGAAACGAGTTAAATCTGAACACATCGGTTCTACAAGTGTCTGTGTGATACGAGTCAATACTTTTTCTCCTGTAACTGCGCGAAAAGCATGTATTCTTGCTTAAAACAACGAAACAACCTGTTTTAGACCGAAACGAGTTAAATCTGAACACATCGGTTTTACAAGTGTCTGTGTGATACGAGTCAAAACTTTTTCTCTTATAACAGCGCGAAAAGCATGTATTCGTGCTTAATACAACGAAAGAAGCTGTTTTAGACCGAAACGAGTTAAATCTGAACACATCGGTTTTACAATTGTCTGTGTGATACGTCGAAACTTTTTGTCTTATAACTGCGCGGAAAGCATGTATTCGTGCTTAATACAACGAGACAAGCTGTTTTAGACCGAAACGAGTTAAATCTGAACACATCGGTTTACAAATGTCTGTGTGATACGAGTCAAAACTTTTTCTCCTGTAACTGCGCGAAAAGCATGTATTCTTGCTTAAAACAACGAAACAACCTGTTTTAGATCGAAACGAGTTAAATCTGAACACATCGGTTTACAAGTGTCTGTGTGATACGAGTCAAAACTTTTTCTCCTGTAACTGCGCGAAAAGCATGTATTCTTGCTTATAACAACGAAACAAGCTGTTTTAGACCGAAACGAGTTAAATCTGAACACATCGGTTTTACAAGTGTCTGTGTGATACGAGTCAAAACTTTTTCTCCTGTAACTGCGCGAAAAGCATGTATTCTTGCTTAAAACAACGAAACAACCTGTTTTAGACCAAAACGAGGTAAATCTGAACACATCGGTTTTACAAGTGTCTGTGTGATACGAGTCAAAACTTTTTCTCTTATAACTGCGCGAAAAGCATGTATTCTTGCTTATAACAACGAAACAAGCTGTTTTAGACCGAAACGAATAAAATCTGAACACATCGGATTTACAAGTGTCTGTGTGATACGAGTCAAAACTTTTTCTCCTGTAACTGCGCGAAAAGCATGTATTCTTGCTTAACACATCGAAACAAGCTGTTTTAGACCGAAACGATTTAAATCTGAACACATCGGTTTTACAAGTGTCTGTGTGATACGAGTCAAAACTTTTTCTCCTGTAACTGCGCGAAAAGCATGTATTCTTGCTTAAAACAACGAAACAACCTGTTTTAGACCGAAACGAGTTAAATCTGAACACATCGGTTTTAAGTGTCTGTGTGATACGAGTCAAAACTTTTTCTCCTGTAACTGCGCGAAAAGCATGTACTCTTGCTTAACACAACGAAACAAGCTGTTTTAGAAAGAAACGAGTTAAATTGAACACATCGGTTTTACAAGTGTCTGTGTGATACGTCGAAACTTTTTCTCCTGTAACTGCGCGAAAAGCATGTATTCTTCCTTAAAACAACGAAACAAGCTGTTTTAGACCGAAACGAGTTAAATCTGAACACATCGGTTCTACAAGTGTCTGTGTGATACGAGTCAATACTTTTTCACCTGTAACTGCGCGAAAAGCATGTATTCTTGCTTAAAACAACGAAACAACCTGTTTTAGACCGAAACGAGTTAAATCTGAACACATCGGTTTTACAAGTGTCTGTGTGATACGAGTCAAGACTTTTTCTCTTATAACAGCGCGAAAAGCATGTATTCGTGCTTAATACAACGAAAGAAGCTGTTTTAGACCGAAACGAGTTAAATCTGAACACATCGGTTTTACAAGTGTCTGTGTGATACGTCGAAATTTTTTGTCTTATAACTGCGCGGAAAGCATGTATTCGTGCATAATACAACGAGACAAGCTGTTTTAGACCGAAACGAGTTAAATCTGAACACATCGGTTTACAAGTGTCTGTGTGATACGAGTCAAAACTTTTTCTCCTGTAACTGCGCGAAAAGCATGTATTCTTGCTTAAAACAACGAAACAACCTGTTTTAGATCGAAACGAGTTAAATCTGAACACATCGGCTTACAAGTGTCTGTGTGATACGAGTCAAAACTTTTTCTCCTGTAACTGCGCGAAAAGCATGTATTCTTGCTTATAACAACGAAACAAGCTGTTTTAGACAGAAACGAGTTAAATCTGAACACATCGGTTTTACAAGTGTCTGTGTGATACGAGTCAAAACTTTTTCTCCTGTAACTGCGCGAAAAGCATGTATTCTTGCTTAAAACAACGAAACAACCTGTTTTAGACCAAAACGAGGTAAATCTGAACACATCGGTTTTACAAGTGTCTGTGTGATACGAGTCAAAACTTTTTCTCTTATAACTGCGCGAAAAGCATGTATTCTTGCTTATAACAACGAAACAAGCTGTTTTAGACCGAAACGATTAAAATCTGAACACATCGGATTTACAAGTGTCTGTGTGATACGAGTCAAAACTTTTTCTCCTGTAACTGCGCGAAAAGCATGTATTCTTGCTTAACACATCGAAACAAGCTGTTTTAGACCGAAACGATTTAAATCTGAACACATCGGTTTTACAAGTGTCTGTGTGATACGAGTCAAAACGTTTTCTCCTGTAACTGCGCGAAAAGCATGTATTCTTGCTTAAAACAACGAAACAAGCTGTTTTAGACCGAAACGAGTTAAATCTGAACACATCGGTTTTAAGTGTCTGTGTGATACGAGTCAAAACTTTTTCTCCTGTAACTGCGCGAAAAGCATGTACTCTTGCTTAACACAACGAAACAAGCTGTTTTAGAAAGAAACGAGTTAAATCTGAACACATCGGTTTTACAAGTGTCTGTGTGATACGTCGAAACTTTTTGTCTTATAACTGCGCGGAAAGCATGTATTCGTGCTTAATTCAACGAGACAAGCTGTTTTAGACCGAACCGAGGTTAATCTGAACACATCGGTTTTACAATTGTCTGTGTGATACGACTCAAACCTTTTTTCTCCTATAACTGCGCGAAAAGCATGTATTCTTGCTTAACACAACGAAACAAGCTGTTTTAGAACGAAGCGAGCTAGATCTGAAGACATCGGTTTTACAAGTGTCCGTGTGATACGCTTCAAAACTTTTTCTCCTGTAACTGCGCGAAAAGCATGTATTCTTGCTTAAAACAACGAAACAAGCTGTTTTAGACCGAAACGAGTTAAATCTGAACACATCGGTTTTACAAGTGTCTGTGTGATACGAGTCAAAACTTTTTCTCCTGTAACTGCGCGAAAAGCATGTATTCTTGCCTAAAACAACGAAACAACCTGTTTTAGACCGAAACGAGTCAAATCTGAACACATCGGTTTTACAAGTGTCTGTGTGATACGAGTCAAAACTTTTTCTCCTGTAACTGCGCGAAAAGCATGTATTCTTGCCTAAAACAACGAAACAACCTGTTTTAGACCGAAACGAGTTAAATCTGAACACATTGGTTTTACAAGTGTCTGTGTGATACGAGTCAAAACTTTTTCTCCTGTAACTGCGCGAAAAGCATGTATTCTTGCTTAACACAACGAAACAAGCTGTTTTAGACCGAAACGAGTTAAATCTGAACACATCGGTTTTACAAGTGTCTGTGTGATACGTCGAAACTTTTTGTCTTATAACTGCGCGGAAAGCATGTATTCGTGCTTAATACAACGAGACAAGCTGTTTTAGACCGAAACGAGTTAAATCTGAACACATCGGTTTTACAATTGTCTGTGTGATACGACTCAAACCTTTTTTCTCCTATAACTGCGCGAAAAGCATGTATTCTTGCTTAACACAACGAAACAAGCTGTTTTAGAACGTAGCGAGCTAGATCTGAAGACATCGGTTTTACAAGTGTCCGTGTGATACGCTTCAAAACTTTTTCTCCTGTAACTGCGCGAAAAGCATGTATTCTTGCTTAAAACAACGAAACAAGCTGTTTTAGACCGAAACGAGTTAAATCTGAACACGTCGGTTTTACAAGTGTCTGTGTGATACGAGTCAAAACTTTTTCTCCTGTAACTGCGCGAAAAGCATGTATTCTTGCCTAAAACAACGAAACAACCTGTTTTAGACCGAAACGAGTTAAATCTGAACACATCGGTTTTACAAGTGTCTGTGTGATACGAGTCAAAACTTTTTCTCCTGTAACTGCGCGAAAAGCATGTATTCTTGCCTAAAACAACGAAACAACCTGTTTTAGACCGAAACGAGCTAAATCTGAAGACATCGGTTTTACAAGTGTCTGTGTGATACGACTCAGAACTTTTTCTCCTGTGACTGCGCGAAAAGCATGTATTCTTGCTTAACACAACGAAACAAGCTGTTTTAGACCGAAACGAGTTAAATCTGAACACATCGGTTTTACAAGTGTCTGTGTGATACGAGTTAAAACGTTTTCTCCTGTAACTGCGCGAAAAGCATGTATTCTTGCTTAAAACAACGAAACAACCTGTTTTTGACCGAAACGAGTTAAATCTGAACACATCGGTTTTACAAGTGTCTGTGTGATACGAGTCAAAACTTTTTCTCCTGTAACTGCGCGAAAAGCATGTATTCTTGCTTAAAACAACGAAACAACCTGTTTTAGACCGAAACGAGTTAAATCTGAACACATCGGTTTTACAAGTGTCTGTGTGATACGAGTCAAAACTTTTTCTCCTGTAACTGCGCGAAAAGCATGTACTCTTGCTTAACACAACGAAACAAGCTGTTTTAGAAAGAAACGAGTTAAATCTGAACACATCGGTTTTACAAGTGTCTGTGTGATACGTCGAAACTTTTTCTCCTGTAACTGCGCGAAAAGCATGTATTCTTCCTTAAAACAACGAAACAAGCTGTTTTAGACCGAAACGAGTTAAATCTGAACACATCGGTTCTACAAGTGTCTGTGTGATACGAGTCAATACTTTTTCACCTGTAACTGCGCGAAAAGCATGTATTCTTGCTTAAAACAACGAAACAACCTGTTTTAGACCGAAACGAGTTAAATCTGAACACATCGGTTTTACAAGTGTCTGTGTGATACGAGTCAAGACTTTTTCTCTTATAACAGCGCGAAAAGCATGTATTCGTGCTTAATACAACGAAAGAAGCTGTTTTAGACCGAAACGAGTTAAATCTGAACACATCGGTTTTAAGTGTCTGTGTGATACGAGTCAAAACTTTTTCTCCTGTAACTGCGCGAAAAGCATGTACTCTTGCTTAACACAACGAAACAAGCTGTTTTAGAAAGAAACGAGTTAAATCTGAACACATCGGTTTTACAAGTGTCTGTGTGATACGTCGAAACTTTTTGTCTTATAACTGCGCGGAAAGCATGTATTCGTGCTTAATTCAACGAGACAAGCTGTTTTAGACCGAACCGAGGTTAATCTGAACACATCGGTTTTACAATTGTCTGTGTGATACGACTCAAACCTTTTTTCTCCTATAACTGCGCGAAAAGCATGTATTCTTGCTTAACACAACGAAACAAGCTGTTTTAGAACGAAGCGAGCTAGATCTGAAGACATCGGTTTTACAAGTGTCCGTGTGATACGCTTCAAAACTTTTTCTCCTGTAACTGCGCGAAAAGCATGTATTCTTGCTTAAAACAACGAAACAAGCTGTTTTAGACCGAAACGAGTTAAATCTGAACACATCGGTTTTACAAGTGTCTGTGTGATACGAGTCAAAACTTTTTCTCCTGTAACTGCGCGAAAAGCATGTATTCTTGCCTAAAACAACGAAACAACCTGTTTTAGACCGAAACGAGTCAAATCTGAACACATCGGTTTTACAAGTGTCTGTGTGATACGAGTCAAAACTTTTTCTCCTGTAACTGCGCGAAAAGCATGTATTCTTGCCTAAAACAACGAAACAACCTGTTTTAGACCGAAACGAGTTAAATCTGAACACATTGGTTTTACAAGTGTCTGTGTGATACGAGTCAAAACTTTTTCTCCTGTAACTGCGCGAAAAGCATGTATTCTTGCTTAACACAACGAAACAAGCTGTTTTAGACCGAAACGAGTTAAATCTGAACACATCGGTTTTACAAGTGTCTGTGTGATACGTCGAAACTTTTTGTCTTATAACTGCGCGGAAAGCATGTATTCGTGCCTAATACAACGAGACAAGCTGTTTTAGACCGAAACGAGTTAAATCTGAACACATCGGTTTTACAATTGTCTGTGTGATACGACTCAAACCTTTTTTCTCCTATAACTGCGCGAAAAGCATGTATTCTTGCTTAACACAACGAAACAAGCTGTTTTAGAACGTAGCGAGCTAGATCTGAAGACATCGGTTTTACAAGTGTCCGTGTGATACGCTTCAAAACTTTTTCTCCTGTAACTGCGCGAAAAGCATGTATTCTTGCTTAAAACAACGAAACAAGCTGTTTTAGACCGAAACGAGTTAAATCTGAACACGTCGGTTTTACAAGTGTCTGTGTGATACGAGTCAAAACTTTTTCTCCTGTAACTGCGCGAAAAGCATGTATTCTTGCCTAAAACAACGAAACAACCTGTTTTAGACCGAAACGAGTTAAATCTGAACACATCGGTTTTACAAGTGTCTGTGTGATACGAGTCAAAACTTTTTCTCCTGTAACTGCGCGAAAAGCATGTATTCTTGCCTAAAACAACGAAACAACCTGTTTTAGACCGAAACGAGCTAAATCTGAAGACATCGGTTTTACAAGTGTCTGTGTGATACGACTCAGAACTTTTTCTCCTGTGACTGCGCGAAAAGCATGTATTCTTGCTTAACACAACGAAACAAGCTGTTTTAGACCGAAACGAGTTAAATCTGAACACATCGGTTTTACAAGTGTCTGTGTGATACGAGTTAAAACGTTTTCTCCTGTAACTGCGCGAAAAGCATGTATTCTTGCTTAAAACAACGAAACAACCTGTTTTAGACCGAAACGAGTTAAATCTGAACACATCGGTTTTACAAGTGTCTGTGTGATACGAGTCAAAACTTTTTCTCCTGTAACTGCGCGAAAAGCATGTATTCTTGCTTAAAACAACGAAACAACCTGTTTTAGACCGAAACGAGTTAAATCTGAACACATCGGTTTTACAAGTGTCTGTGTGATACGAGTCAAAACTTTTTCTCCTGTAACTGCGCGAAAAGCATGTACTCTTGCTTAACACAACGAAACAAGCTGTTTTAGAAAGAAACGAGTTAAATCTGAACACATCGGTTTTACAAGTGTCTGTGTGATACGTCGAAACTTTTTCTCCTGTAACTGCGCGAAAAGCATGTATTCTTCCTTAAAACAACGAAACAAGCTGTTTTAGACCGAAACGAGTTAAATCTGAACACATCGGTTCTACAAGTGTCTGTGTGATACGAGTCAATACTTTTTCACCTGTAACTGCGCGAAAAGCATGTATTCTTGCTTAAAACAACGAAACAACCTGTTTTAGACCGAAACGAGTTAAATCTGAACACATCGGTTTTACAAGTGTCTGTGTGATACGAGTCAAGACTTTTTCTCTTATAACAGCGCGAAAAGCATGTATTCGTGCTTAATACAACGAAAGAAGCTGTTTTAGACCGAAACGAGTTAAATCTGAACACATCGGTTTTACAAGTGTCTGTGTGATACGTCGAAACTTTTTGTCTTATAACTGCGCGGAAAGCATGTATTCGTGCATAATACAACGAGACAAGCTGTTTTAGACCGAAACGAGTTAAATCTGAACACATAGGTTTACAAGTGTCTGTGTGATACGAGTCAAAACTTTTTCTCCTGTAACTGCGCGAAAAGCATGTATTCTTGCTTAAAACAACGAAACAACCTGTTTTAGATCGAAACGAGTTAAATCTGAACACATCGGCTTACAAGTGTCTGTGTGATACGAGTCAAAACTTTTTCTCCTGTAACTGCGCGAAAAGCATGTATTCTTGCTTAACACAACGAAAAAGCTGTTTTAGACCGAAACGAGTTAAATCTGAACACATCGGTTTTACAAGTGTCTGTGTGATACGAGTCAAAACTTTTTCTCCTGTAACTGCGCGAAAAGCATGTATTCTTGCCTAAAACAACGAAACAACCTGTTTTAGACCGAAACGAGTTAAATCTGAACACATTGGTTTTACAAGTGTCTGTGTGATACGAGTCAAAACTTTTTCTCCTGTAACTGCGCGAAAAGCATGTATTCTTGCTTAACACAACGAAACAAGCTGTTTTAGACCGAAACGAGTTAAATCTGAACACATCGGTTTTACAAGTGTCTGTGTGATACGTCGAAACTTTTTGTCTTATAACTGCGCGGAAAGCATGTATTCGTGCCTAATACAACGAGACAAGCTGTTTTAGACCGAAACGAGTTAAATCTGAACACATCGGTTTTACAATTGTCTGTGTGATACGACTCAAACCTTTTTTCTCCTATAACTGCGCGAAAAGCATGTATTCTTGCTTAACACAACGAAACAAGCTGTTTTAGAACGTAGCGAGCTAGATCTGAAGACATCGGTTTTACAAGTGTCCGTGTGATACGCTTCAAAACTTTTTCTCCTGTAACTGCGCGAAAAGCATGTATTCTTGCTTAAAACAACGAAACAAGCTGTTTTAGACCGAAACGAGTTAAATCTGAACACGTCGGTTTTACAAGTGTCTGTGTGATACGAGTCAAAACTTTTTCTCCTGTAACTGCGCGAAAAGCATGTATTCTTGCCTAAAACAACGAAACAACCTGTTTTAGACCGAAACGAGTTAAATCTGAACACATCGGTTTTACAAGTGTCTGTGTGATACGAGTCAAAACTTTTTCTCCTGTAACTGCGCGAAAAGCATGTATTCTTGCCTAAAACAACGAAACAACCTGTTTTAGACCGAAACGAGCTAAATCTGAAGACATCGGTTTTACAAGTGTCTGTGTGATACGACTCAGAACTTTTTCTCCTGTGACTGCGCGAAAAGCATGTATTCTTGCTTAACACAACGAAACAAGCTGTTTTAGACCGAAACGAGTTAAATCTGAACACATCGGTTTTACAAGTGTCTGTGTGATACGAGTTAAAACGTTTTCTCCTGTAACTGCGCGAAAAGCATGTATTCTTGCTTAAAACAACGAAACAACCTGTTTTAGACCGAAACGAGTTAAATCTGAACACATCGGTTTTACAAGTGTCTGTGTGATACGAGTCAAAACTTTTTCTCCTGTAACTGCGCGAAAAGCATGTATTCTTGCTTAAAACAACGAAACAACCTGTTTTAGACCGAAACGAGTTAAATCTGAACACATCGGTTTTACAAGTGTCTGTGTGATACGAGTCAAAACTTTTTCTCCTGTAACTGCGCGAAAAGCATGTACTCTTGCTTAACACAACGAAACAAGCTGTTTTAGAAAGAAACGAGTTAAATCTGAACACATCGGTTTTACAAGTGTCTGTGTGATACGTCGAAACTTTTTCTCCTGTAACTGCGCGAAAAGCATGTATTCTTCCTTAAAACAACGAAACAAGCTGTTTTAGACCGAAACGAGTTAAATCTGAACACATCGGTTCTACAAGTGTCTGTGTGATACGAGTCAATACTTTTTCACCTGTAACTGCGCGAAAAGCATGTATTCTTGCTTAAAACAACGAAACAACCTGTTTTAGACCGAAACGAGTTAAATCTGAACACATCGGTTTTACAAGTGTCTGTGTGATACGAGTCAAGACTTTTTCTCTTATAACAGCGCGAAAAGCATGTATTCGTGCTTAATACAACGAAAGAAGCTGTTTTAGACCGAAACGAGTTAAATCTGAACACATCGGTTTTACAAGTGTCTGTGTGATACGTCGAAACTTTTTGTCTTATAACTGCGCGGAAAGCATGTATTCGTGCATAATACAACGAGACAAGCTGTTTTAGACCGAAACGAGTTAAATCTGAACACATAGGTTTACAAGTGTCTGTGTGATACGAGTCAAAACTTTTTCTCCTGTAACTGCGCGAAAAGCATGTATTCTTGCTTAAAACAACGAAACAACCTGTTTTAGATCGAAACGAGTTAAATCTGAACACATCGGCTTACAAGTGTCTGTGTGATACGAGTCAAAACTTTTTCTCCTGTAACTGCGCGAAAAGCATGTATTCTTGCTTAACACAACGAAAAAGCTGTTTTAGACCGAAACGAGTTAAATCTGAACACATCGGTTTTACAAGTGTCTGTGTGATACGAGTCAAAACTTTTTCTCCTGTAACTGCGCGAAAAGCATGTATTCTTGCATAAAACAACGAAACAACCTGTTTTAGACCGAAACGAGTTAAATCTGAACACATCGGTTTTACAAGTGTCTGTGTGATACGAGTCAATACTTTTTCACCTGTAACTGCGCGAAAAGCATGTATTCTTGCTTAAAACAACGAAACAACCTGTTTTAGACCGAAACGAGTTAAATCTGAACACATCGGTTTTACAAGTGTCTGTGTGATACGAGTCAAGACTTTTTCTCTTATAACAGCGCGAAAAGCATGTATTCGTGCTTAATACAACGAAAGAAGCTGTTTTAGACCGAAACGAGTTAAATCTGAACACATCGGTTTTACAAGTGTCTGTGTGATACGTCGAAACTTTTTGTCTTATAACTGCGCGGAAAGCATGTATTCGTGCATAATACAACGAGACAAGCTGTTTTAGACCGAAACGAGTTAAATCTGAACACATCGGTTTACAAGTGTCTGTGTGATACGAGTCAAAACTTTTTCTCCTGTGACTGCGCGAAAAGCATGTATTCTTGCTTAACACAACGAAACAAGCTGTTTTAGACCGAAACGAGTTAAATCTGAACACATCGGTTTTACAAGTGTCTGTGTGATACGAGTTAAAACGTTTTCTCCTGTAACTGCGCGAAAAGCATGTATTCTTGCTTAAAACAACGAAACAACCTGTTTTAGACCGAAACGAGTTAAATCTGAACACATCGGTTTTACAAGTGTCTGTGTGATACGAGTCAAAACTTTTTCTCCTGTAACTGCGCGAAAAGCATGTATTCTTGCCTAAAACAACGAAACAACCTGTTTTAGACCGAAACGAGTTAAATCTGAACACATTGGTTTTACAAGTGTCTGTGTGATAAGTCAAAACTTTTTCTCCTGTAACTGCGCGAAAAGCATGTATTCTTGCTTAACACAACGAAACAAGCTGTTTTAGACCGAAACGAGTTAAATCTGAACACATCGGTTTTACAAGTGTCTGTGTGATACGTCGAAACTTTTTGTCTTATAACTGCGCGGAAAGCATGTATTCGTGCTTAATACAACGAGACAAGCTGTTTTAGACCGAAACGAGTTAAATCTGAACACATCGGTTTTACAATTGTCTGTGTGATACGACTCAAACCTTTTTTCTCCTATAACTGCGCGAAAAGCATGTATTCTTGCTTAACACAACGAAACAAGCTGTTTTAGAACGTAGCGAGCTAGATCTGAAGACATCGGTTTTACAAGTGTCCGTGTGATACGCTTCAAAACTTTTTCTCCTGTAACTGCGCGAAAAGCATGTATTCTTGCTTAAAACAACGAAACAAGCTGTTTTAGACCGAAACGAGTTAAATCTGAACACGTCGGTTTTACAAGTGTCTGTGTGATACGAGTCAAAACTTTTTCTCCTGTAACTGCGCGAAAAGCATGTATTCTTGCTTAACACATCGAAACAAGCTGTTTTAGACCGAAACGATTTAAATCTGAACACATCGGTTTTACAAGTGTCTGTGTGATACGAGTCAAAACTTTTTCTCCTGTGACTGCGCGAAAAGCATGTATTCTTGCTTAAAACAACGAAACAACCTGTTTTAGACCGAAACGAGTTAAATCTGAACACATCGGTTTTAAGTGTCTGTGTGATACGAGTCAAAACTTTTTCTCCTGTAACTGCGCGAAAAGCATGTACTCTTGCTTAACACAACGAAACAAGCTGTTTTAGAAAGAAACGAGTTAAATCTGAACACATCGGTTTTACAAGTGTCTGTGTGATACGTCGAAACTTTTTGTCTTATAACTGCGCGGAAAGCATGTATTCGTGCTTAATTCAACGAGACAAGCTGTTTTAGACCGAACCGAGGTTAATCTGAACACATCGGTTTTACAATTGTCTGTGTGATACGACTCAAACCTTTTTTCTCCTATAACTGCGCGAAAAGCATGTATTCTTGCTTAACACAACGAAACAAGCTGTTTTAGAACGAAGCGAGCTAGATCTGAAGACATCGGTTTTACAAGTGTCCGTGTGATACGCTTCAAAACTTTTTCTCCTGTAACTGCGCGAAAAGCATGTATTCTTGCTTAAAACAACGAAACAAGCTGTTTTAGACCGAAACGAGTTAAATCTGAACACATCGGTTTTACAAGTGTCTGTGTGATACGAGTCAAAACTTTTTCTCCTGTAACTGCGCGAAAAGCATGTATTCTTGCCTAAAACAACGAAACAACCTGTTTTAGACCGAAACGAGTCAAATCTGAACACATCGGTTTTACAAGTGTCTGTGTGATACGAGTCAATACTTTTTCTCCTGTAACTGCGCGAAAAGCATGTATTCTTGCTTAACACAACGAAACAAGCTGTTTTAGACCGAAACGAGTTAAATCTGAACACATCGGTTTTACAAGTGTCTGTGTGATACGAGTCAAAACTTTTTCTCCTGTAACTGCGCGAAAAGCATGTATTCTTGCCTAAAACAACGAAACAACCTGTTTTAGACCGAAACGAGTTAAATCTGAACACATTGGTTTTACAAGTGTCTGTGTGATACGAGTCAAAACTTTTTCTCCTGTAACTGCGCGAAAAGCATGTATTCTTGCTTAACACAACGAAACAAGCTGTTTTAGACCGAAACGAGTTAAATCTGAACACATCGGTTTTACAAGTGTCTGTGTGATACGTCGAAACTTTTTGTCTTATAACTGCGCGGAAAGCATGTATTCGTGCTTAATACAACGAGACAAGCTGTTTTAGACCGAAACGAGTTAAATCTGAACACATCGGTTTTACAATTGTCTGTGTGATACGACTCAAACCTTTTTTCTCCTATAACTGCGCGAAAAGCATGTATTCTTGCTTAACACAACGAAACAAGCTGTTTTAGAACGTAGCGAGCTAGATCTGAAGACATCGGTTTTACAAGGTCTGTGTGATACGACTCAAACCTTTTTTCTCCTAAAACTGCGCGAAAAGCATGTATTCTTGCTTAACACAACGAAACAAGCTGTTTTAGAACGAAGCGAGCTAGATCTGAAGACATCGGTTTTACAAGTGTCCGTGTGATACGCTTCAAAACTTTTTCTCCTGTAACTGCGCGAAAAGCATGTATTCTTGCCTAAAACAACGAAACAACCTGTTTTAGACCGAAACGAGTTAAATCTGAACACATCGGTTTTACAAGTGTCTGTGTGATACGAGTCAAAACTTTTTCTCCTGTAACTGCGCGAAAAGCATGTATTCTTGCCTAAAACAACGAAACAACCTGTTTTAGACCGAAACGAGCTAAATCTGAAGTCATCGGTTTTACAAGTGTCTGTGTGATACGACTCAAAACTTTTTCTCCTGTGACTGCGCGAAAAGCATGTATTCTTGCTTAACACAACGAAACAAGCTGTTTTAGACCGAAACGAGTTAAATCTGAACACATCGGTTTTACAAGTGTCTGTGTGATACGAGTTAAAACGTTTTCTCCTGTAACTGCGCGAAAAGCATGTATTCTTGCTTAAAACAACGAAACAACCTGTTTTAGACCGAAACGAGTTAAATCTGAACACATCGGTTTTACAAGTGTCTGTGTGATACGAGTCAAAACTTTTTCTCCTGTAACTGCGCGAAAAGCATGTATTCTTGCTTAAAACAACGACACAACCTGTTTTAGACCGAAACGAGTTAAATCTGAACACATCGGTTTTACAAGTGTCTGTGTGATACGAGTCAAAACTTTTTCTCCTGTAACTGCGCGAAAAGCATGTATTCTGGCTTAACACAACGAAACAAGCTGTTTTAGACCGAAACGAGTTAAATCTGAACACATCGGTTTTACAAGTGTCTGTGTGATACGTCGAAACTTTTTGTCTTATAACTGCGCGGAAAGCATGTATTCGTGCTTAATACAACCAGACAAGCTGTTTTAGACCGAAACGAGTTAAATCTGAACACATCGGTTTTACAATTGTCTGTGTGATACGACTCAAACCTTTTTTCTCCTATAACTGCGCGAAAAGCATGTATTCTTGCTTAACACAACGAAACAAGCTGTTTTAGAACGAAGCGAGCTAGATCTGAAGACATCGGTTTTACAAGTGTCCGTGTGATACGCTTCAAAACTTTTTCTCCTGTAACTGCGCGAAAAGCATGTATTCTTGCTTAAAACAACGAATCAAGCTGTTTTAGACCGAAACGAGTTAAATCTGAACACATCGGTTTTACAAGTGTCTGTGTGATACGAGTCAAAACTTTTTCTCCTGTAACTGCGCGAAAAGCATGTATTCTTGCTTAAAACAACGAAACAACCTGTTTTAGACCGAAACGAGGTAAATCTGAACACATCGGTTTTACAAGTGTCTGTGTGATACGAGTCAAAACTTTTTCTCTTATAACTGCGCGAAAAGCATGTATTCTTGCTTATAACAACGAAACAAGCTGTTTTAGACCGAAACGAGTAAAATCTGAACACATCGGATTTACATGTGTCTGTGTGATAAGAGTCAAAACTTTTTCTCCTGTAACTGCGCGAAAAGCATGTATTCTTGCTTAAAACAACGAAACGAAACAAGCTGTTTTAGACCGAAACGATTTAAATCTGAACACATCGGATTTACAAGTGTCTGTGTGATACGAGTCAAAACTTTTTCTCCTGTAACTGCGCGAAAAGCATGTATTCTTGCTTAAAACAACGAAACAACCTGTTTTAGACCGAAACGAGGTAAATCTGAACACATCGGTTTTACAAGTGTCTGTGTGATACGAGTCAAAACTTTTTCTCCTGTAACTGCGCGAAAAGCATGTATTCGTGCTTAACACAACGAAACAAGCTGTTTTAGACCGAAACGAGTTAAATCTGAACACATCGGTTTTACAAGTGTCTGTGTGATACGTCGAAACTTTTTGTCTTATAACTGCGCGGAAAGCATGTATTCGTGCTTAATACAACGAGACAAGCTGTTTTAGACCGAACCGTGTTAAATCTGAACACATCGGTTTTGCAATTGTCTGTGTGATACGACTCAAACCTTTTTTCTCCTATAATTGCGCGAAAAGCATGTATTCTTGCTTAACACAACGAAACAAGCTGTTTTAGAACGAAGCGAGCTAGATCTGAAGACATCGGTTTTACAAGTGTCCGTGTGATACGCTTCAAAACTTTTTCTCCTGTAACTGCGCGAAAAGCATGTATTCTTGCTTAAAACAACGAAACAAGCTGTTTTAGACCGAAACGAGTTAAATCTGAACACATCGGTTTTACAAGTGTCTGTGTGATACGAGTCAAAAATTTTTCTCCTGTAATTGCGCGAAAAGCATGTATTCTTGCCTAAAACAACGAAACAACCTGTTTTAGACCGAAACGAGTTAAATCTGAACACATCGGATTTACAAGTGTCTGTGTGATACGAGTCAATACTTTTTCTCCTGTAACTGCGCGAAAAGCATGTATTCTTGCTTAACACAACGAAACAAGCTGTTTTAGACCGAAACGAGTTAAATCTGAACACATCGGTTTTACAAGTGTCTGTGTGATACGAGTCAAAACGTTTTCTCCTGTAACTGCGCGAAAAGCATGTATTCTTGCTTAACACAACGAAACAAGCTGTTTTAGACCGAAACGAGTTAAATCTGAACACATCGGTTTTACAAGTGTCTGTGTGATACGTCGAAACTTTTTGTCTTATAACTGCGCGGAAAGCATGTATTCGTGCTTAATACAACGAGACAAGCTGTTTTAGACCGAAACGAGTTAAATCTGAACACATCGGTTTTACAATTGTCTGTGTGATACGACTCAAACCTTTTTTCTCCTAAACCTGCGCGAAAAGCATGTATTCTTGCTTAACACAACGAAACAAGCTGTTTTAGAACGAAGCGAGCTAGATCTGAAGACATCGGTTTTACAAGTGTCCGTGTGATACGCTTCAAAACTTTTTCTCCTGTAACTGCGCGAAAAGCATGTATTCTTGCCTAAAACAACGAAACAACCTGTTTTAGACCGAAACGAGTTAAATCTGAACACATCGGTTTTACAAGTGTCTGTGTGATACGAGTCAATACTTTTTCTCCTGTAACTGCGCGAAAAGCATGTATTCGTGCTTAATACAACGAAACAAGCTGTTTTAGACCGAAACGAGTTAAATCTGAACACATCGGTTTCACAAGTGTCTGTGTGATACGTCGAAACTTTTTCTCTTATAACTGCGCGGAAAGCATTAATTCGTGCTTAATACAACGAGACAAGCTGTTTTAGACCGAAACGAGTTAAATCTGAACACATCGGTTTTACAATTGTCTGTGAGATACGAGTCAAAACTTTTTCTCCTGTAACTGCGCGAAAAACATGTATTCTTGCTTAAAACAACGAAACAACCTGTTTTAGACCGAAACGAGGTAAATCTGAACACATCGGTTTTACAAGTGTCTGTGTGATACGAGTCAAAAATTTTTCTCCTGTAATTGCGCGAAAAGCATGTATTCTTGCCTAAAACAACGAAACAACCTGTTTTAGACCGAAACGAGTTAAATCTGAACACATCGGATTTACAAGTGTCTGTGTGATACGAGTCAATACTTTTTCTCCTGTAACTGCGCGAAAAGCATGTATTCTTGCTTAACACAACGAAACAAGCTGTTTTAGACCGAAACGAGTTAAATCTGAACACATCGGTTTTACAAGTGTCTGTGTGATACGAGTCAAAACGTTTTCTCCTGTAACTGCGCGAAAAGCATGTATTCTTGCTTAACACAACGAAACAAGCTGTTTTAGACCGAAACGAGTTAAATCTGAACACATCGGTTTTACAAGTGTCTGTGTGATACGTCGAAACTTTTTGTCTTATAACTGCGCGGAAAGCATGTATTCGTGCTTAATACAACGAGACAAGCTGTTTTAGACCGAAACGAGTTAAATCTGAACACATCGGTTTTACAATTGTCTGTGTGATACGACTCAAACCTTTTTTCTCCTAAAACTGCGCGAAAAGCATGTATTCTTGCTTAACACAACGAAACAAGCTGTTTTAGAACGAAGCGAGCTAGATCTGAAGACATCGGTTTTACAAGTGTCCGTGTGATACGCTTCAAAACTTTTTCTCCTGTAACTGCGCGAAAAGCATGTATTCTTGCCTAAAACAACGAAACAACCTGTTTTAGACCGAAACGAGTTAAATCTGAACACATCGGTTTTACAAGTGTCTGTGTGATACGAGTCAAAACTTTTTCTCTTATAACAGAGCGAAAAGCATGTATTCGTGCTTAATACAACGAAACAAGCTGTTTTAGACCGAAACGAGTTAAATCTGAACACATCGGTTTCACAAGTGTCTGTGTGATACGTCGAAACTTTTTCTCTTATAACTGCGCGGAAAGCATTAATTCGTGCTTAATACAACGAGACAAGCTGTTTTAGACCGAAACGAGTTAAATCTGAACACATCGGTTTTACAATTGTCTGTGTGATACGACTCAAACCTTTTTTCTCCTATAACTGCGCGAAAAGCATGTATTCTTGCTTAACACAACGAAACAAGCTGTTTTAGAACGAAGCGAGCTAGATCTGAAGACATCGGTTTTACAAGTGTCCGTGTGATACGCTTCAAAACTTTTTCTCCTGTAACTGCGCGAAAAGCATGTATTCTTGCTTAAAACAACGAATCAAGCTGTTTTAGACCGAAACGAGTTAAATCTGAACACATCGGTTTTACAAGTGTCTGTGTGATACGAGTCAAAACTTTTTCTCCTGTAACTGCGCGAAAAGCATGTATTCTTGCTTAAAACAACGAAACAACCTGTTTTAGACCGAAACGAGGTAAATCTGAACACATCGGTTTTACAAGTGTCTGTGTGATACGAGTCAAAACTTTTTCTCTTATAACTGCGCGAAAAGCATGTATTCTTGCTTATAACAACGAAACAAGCTGTTTTAGACCGAAACGAGTAAAATCTGAACACATCGGATTTACATGTGTCTGTGTGATAAGAGTCAAAACTTTTTCTCCTGTAACTGCGCGAAAAGCATGTATTCTTGCTTAAAACAACGAAACGAAACAAGCTGTTTTAGACCGAAACGATTTAAATCTGAACACATCGGATTTACAAGTGTCTGTGTGATACGAGTCAAAACTTTTTCTCCTGTAACTGCGCGAAAAGCATGTATTCTTGCTTAAAACAACGAAACAACCTGTTTTAGACCGAAACGAGGTAAATCTGAACACATCGGTTTTACAAGTGTCTGTGTGATACGAGTCAAAACTTTTTCTCCTGTAACTGCGCGAAAAGCATGTATTCGTGCTTAACACAACGAAACAAGCTGTTTTAGACCGAAACGAGTTAAATCTGAACACATCGGTTTTACAAGTGTCTGTGTGATACGTCGAAACTTTTTGTCTTATAACTGCGCGGAAAGCATGTATTCGTGCTTAATACAACGAGACAAGCTGTTTTAGACCGAACCGTGTTAAATCTGAACACATCGGTTTTGCAATTGTCTGTGTGATACGACTCAAACCTTTTTTCTCCTATAATTGCGCGAAAAGCATGTATTCTTGCTTAACACAACGAAACAAGCTGTTTTAGAACGAAGCGAGCTAGATCTGAAGACATCGGTTTTACAAGTGTCCGTGTGATACGCTTCAAAACTTTTTCTCCTGTAACTGCGCGAAAAGCATGTATTCTTGCTTAAAACAACGAAACAAGCTGTTTTAGACCGAAACGAGTTAAATCTGAACACATCGGTTTTACAAGTGTCTGTGTGATACGAGTCAAAAATTTTTCTCCTGTAATTGCGCGAAAAGCATGTATTCTTGCCTAAAACAACGAAACAACCTGTTTTAGACCGAAACGAGTTAAATCTGAACACATCGGATTTACAAGTGTCTGTGTAATACGAGTCAATACTTTTTCTCCTGTAACTGCGCGAAAAGCATGTATTCTTGCTTAACACAACGAAACAAGCTGTTTTAGACCGAAACGAGTTAAATCTGAACACATCGGTTTTACAAGTGTCTGTGTGATACGAGTCAAAACGTTTTCTCCTGTAACTGCGCGAAAAGCATGTATTCTTGCTTAACACAACGAAACAAGCTGTTTTAGACCGAAACGAGTTAAATCTGAACACATCGGTTTTACAAGTGTCTGTGTGATACGTCGAAACTTTTTGTCTTATAACTGCGCGGAAAGCATGTATTCGTGCTTAATACAACGAGACAAGCTGTTTTAGACCGAAACGAGTTAAATCTGAACACATCGGTTTTACAATTGTCTGTGTGATACGACTCAAACCTTTTTTCTCCTAAAACTGCGCGAAAAGCATGTATTCTTGCTTAACACAACGAAACAAGCTGTTTTAGAACGAAGCGAGCTAGATCTGAAGACATCGGTTTTACAAGTGTCCGTGTGATACGCTTCAAAACTTTTTCTCCTGTAACTGCGCGAAAAGCATGTATTCTTGCCTAAAACAACGAAACAACCTGTTTTAGACCGAAACGAGTTAAATCTGAACACATCGGTTTTACAAGTGTCTGTGTGATACGAGTCAATACTTTTTCTCCTGTAACTGCGCGAAAAGCATGTATTCTTGCTTAAAACAACGAAACAACCTGTTTTAGACCGAAACGAGTTAAATCTGAACACATCGGTTTTACAAGTGTCTGTGTGATACGAGTCAATACTTTTTCTCCTGTAACTGCGCGAAAAGCATGTATTCTTGCTTAAAACAACGAAACAACCTGTTTTAGACCGAAACGAGTTAAATCTGAACACATCGGTTTTACAAGTGTCTGTGTGATACGAGTCAAAACTTTTTCTCTTATAACAGCGCGAAAAGCATGTATTCGTGCTTAATACAACGAAAGAAGCTGTTTTAGACCGCAACGAGTTAAATCTGAACACATCGGTTTTACAAGTGTCTGTGTGATACGTCGAAACTTTTTGTCTTATAACTGCGCGGAAAGCATGTATTCGTGCTTAATACAACGAGACAAGCTGTTTTAGACCGAAACGAGTTAAATCTGAACACATCGGTTTTACAAGTGTCTGTGAGATACGAGTCAAAACTTTTTCTCCTGTAACTGCGCGAAAAACATGTATTCTTGCTTAAAACAACGAAACAACCTGTTTTAGACCGAAACGAGGTAAATCTGAACACATCGGTTTTACAAGTGTCTGTGTGATACGAGTCAAAACTTTTTCTCCTGTAACTGCGCGAAAAGCATGTATTCTTGCTTAACACAACGAAACAAGCTGTTTTAGACCGAAACGAGTTAAATCTGAACACATCGGTTTTACAAGTGTCTGTGTGATACGAGTCAATACTTTTTCTCCTGTAACTGCGCGAAAAGCATGTATTCTTGCTTAAAACAACGAAACAACCTGTTTTAGACCGAAACGAGTTAAATCTGAACACATCGGTTTTACAAGTGTCTGTGTGTTACGAGTCAAAACTTTTTCTCTTATAACATCGCGAAAAGCATGTATTCGTGCTTAATACAACGAAAGAAGCTGTTTTAGACCGAAACGAGTTAAATCTGAACACATCGGTTTTACAAGTGTCTGTGTGATACGAGTCAAAACTTTTTCTCTTATAACTGCGCGAAAAGCATGTATTCGAGCTTAATACAACGAAACAAGCTGTTTTAGACCGAAACGAGCTAAATCTGAAGACATCGGTTTTACAAGTGTCTGTGTGATACGACTCAAAACTTTTTTCTCCTATAACTGCGCGAAAAGCATGTATTCTTGCTTAACACAACGAAACAAGCTGTTTTAGACCGAAACGAGTTAAATCTGAACACATCGGTTTTACAAGTGTCTGTGTGATACGAGTCAAAACGTTTTCTCCTGTAACTGCGCGAAAAGCATGTATTCTTGCTTAAAACAACGAAACAACCTGTTTTAGACCGAAACGAGTTAAATCTGAACACATCGGTTTTACAAGTGTCTGTGTGATACGAGTCAATACTTTTTCTCCTGTAACTGCGCGAAAAGCATGTATTCTTGCTTAACACAACGAAAAAGCTGTTTTAGACCGAAACGAGTTAAATCTGAACACATCGGTTTTACAAGTGTCTGTGTTATACGAGTCAAAACTTTTTCTCCTGTAACTGCGCGAAAAGCATGTATTCTTGCATAAAACAACGAAACAACCTGTTTTAGACCGAAACGAGTTAAATCTGAACACATCGGTTTTACAAGTGTCTGTGTGATACGAGTCAAAACGTTTTCTCTTATAACAGCGCGAAAAGCATGTATTCGTGCTTAATACAACGAAACAAGCTGTTTTAGACCGAAACGAGTTAAATCTGAACACATCGGTTTTACAAGTGTCTGTGTGATACGTCGAAACTTTTTCTCTTATAACTGCGCGGAAAGCATGTATTCGTGCTTAATACAACGAGACAAGCTGTTTTAGACCGAAACAAGTTAAATATGAACACATCGGTTTTACAAGTGTCTGTGTGATACGACTCAAACCTTTTTTCTCCTATAACTGCGCGAAAAGGATGTATTCTTGCTTAACACAACGAAACAAGCTGTTTTAGAACGAAGCGAGCTAGATCTGAAGACATCGGTTTTACAAGTGTCCGTGTGATACGCGTCAAAACTTTTTCTCCTGTAACTGCGCGAAAAGCATGTATTCTTGCTTATAACAACGAAACAAGCTGTTTTAGACCGAAACGAGTAAAATCTGAACACATCGGATTTACAAGTGTCTGTGTGATACGTCAATACTTTTTCTCCTGTAACTGCGCGAAAAGCATGTATTCTTGCTTAAAACAACGAAACAACCTGTTTTAGACCGAAACGAGTTAAATCTGAACACATCGGTTTACAAGTGTCTGTGTGATACGAGTCAAAACTTTTTCTCCTGTAACTGCGCGAAAAGCATGTATTCTTGCTTAACACAACGAAACAAGCTGTTTTAGACCGAAACGAGTTCAATCTGAACACATCGGTTTTACAAGTGTCTGTGTGATACGAGTCAAAACTTTTTCTCTTATAACAGCGCGAAAAGCATGTATTCGTGCTTAATACAACGAAACAAGCTGTTTTAGACCGAAACGAGTTAAATCTGAACACATCGGTTTTACAAGTGTCTGTGTGATACGTCGAAACTTTTTCTCCTATAACTGCGCGGAAAGCATGTATTCGTGCTTAATACAACGAGACAAGCTGTTTTAGACCGAAACGAGTTAAATCTGAACACATCGGTTTTACAATTGTCTGTGTGATACGTCGAAACTTTTTGTCTTATAACTGCGCGGAAAGCATGTATTCGTGCTTAATACAACGAGACAAGCTGTTTTAGACCGAACCGTGTTAAATCTGAACACATCGGTTTTACAATTGTCTGTGTGATACGACTCAAACCTTTTTTCTCCTATAACTGCGCGAAAAGCATGTATTCTTGTTTAACACAACGAAACAAGCTGTTTTAGAACGAAGCGAGCTAGATCTGAAGACATCGGTTTTACAAGTGTCCGTGTGATACGCTTCAAAACTTTTTCTCCTGTAACTGCGCGAAAAGCATGTATTCTTGCCTAAAACAACGAAACAAGCTGTTTTAGACCGAAACGAGTTAAATCTGAACACATCGGTTTTACAAGTGTCTGTGTGATACGAGTCAAAAATTTTTCTCCTGTAATTGCGCAAAAAGCATGTATTCTTGCCTAAAACAACGAAACAACCTGTTTTAGACCGAAACGAGTTAAATCTGAACACATCGGATTTACAAGTGTCTGTGTGATACGAGTCAATACTTTTTCTCCTGTAACTGCGCGAAAAGCATGTATTCTTGCTTAACACAACGAAACAAGCTGTTTTAGACCGAAACGAGTTAAATCTGAACACATCGGTTTTATAAGTGTCTGTGGGATACGAGTCAAAACGTTTTCTCCTGTAACTGCGCGAAAAGCATGTATTCTTGCCTAAAACAACGAAACAACCTGTTTTAGACCGAAACGAGTTAAATCTGAACACATCGGTTTTACAAGTGTCTGTGTGATACGAGTCAAAACGTTTTCTCCTGTAACTGCGCGAAAAGCATGTATTCTTGCTTAACACAACGAAACAAGCTGTTTTAGACCGAAACGAGTTAAATCTGAACACATCGGTTTTACAAGTGTCTGTGTGATACGTCGAAACTTTTTGTCTTATAACTGCGCGGAAAGCATGTATTCGTGCTTAATACAACGAGACAAGCTGTTTTAGACCGAAACGAGTTAAATCTGAACACATCGGTTTTACAAGTGTCTGTGTGATACGAGTCAAAAATTTTTCTCCTGTAATTGCGCAAAAAGCATGTATTCTTGCCTAAAACAACGAAACAACCTGTTTTAGACCGAAACGAGTTAAATCTGAACACATCGGATTTACAAGTGTCTGTGTGATACGAGTCAATACTTTTTCTCCTGTAACTGCGCGAAAAGCATGTATTCTTGCTTAACACAACGAAACAAGCTGTTTTAGACCGAAACGAGTTAAATCTGAACACATCGGTTTTACAAGTGTCTGTGGGATACGAGTCAAAACGTTTTCTCCTGTAACTGCGCGAAAAGCATGTATTCTTGCCTAAAACAACGAAACAACCTGTTTTAGACCGAAACGAGTTAAATCTGAACACATCGGTTTTACAAGTGTCTGTGTGATACGAGTCAAAACGTTTTCTCCTGTAACTGCGCGAAAAGCATGTATTCTTGCTTAACACAACGAAACAAGCTGTTTTAGACCGAAAAGAGTTAAATCTGAACACATCGGTTTTACAAGTGTCTGTGTGATACGTCGAAACTTTTTGTCTTATAACTGCGCGGAAAGCATGTATTCGTGCTTAATACAACGAGACAAGCTGTTTTAGACCGAAACGAGTTAAATCTGAACACATCGGTTTTACAAGTGTCTGTGTGATACGAGTCAATACTTTTTCTCCTGTAACTGCGCGAAAAGCATGTATTCTTGCTTAAAACAAAGAAACAACCTGTTTTAGACCGAAACGAGTTAAATCTGAACACATCGGTTTTACAAGTGTCTGTGTGATACGAGTCAAAACTTTTTCTCTTATAACAGCGCGAAAAGCATGTATTCGTGCTTAATACAACGAAAGAAGCTGTTTTAGACCGAAACGAGTTAAATCTGAACACATCGGTTTTACAAGTGTCTGTGTGATACGTCGAAACTTTTTGTCTTATAACTGCGCGGAAAGCATGTATTCGTGCTTAATACAACGAGACAAGCTGTTTTAGACCGAAACGAGTTAAATCTGAACACATCGGTTTTACAAGTGTCTGTGTGATACGAGTCAAAACTTTTTCTCCTGTAACTGCGCGAAAAACATGTATTCTTGCTTAAAACAACGAAACAACCTGTTTTAGACCGAAACGAGGTAAATCTGAACACATCGGTTTTACAAGTGTCTGTGTGATACGAGTCAAAACTTTTTCTCCTGTAACTGCGCGAAAAGCATGTATTCTTGCTTAACACAACGAAACAAGCTGTTTTAGACCGAAACGAGTTAAATCTGAACACATCGGTTTTACAAGTGTCTGTGTGATACGAGTCAATACTTTTTCTCCTGTAACTGCGCGAAAAGCATGTATTCTTACTTAAAACAACGAAACAACCTGTTTTAGACCGAAACGAGGTAAATCTGAACACATCGGTTTTACAAGTGTCTGTGTGTTACGAGTCAAAACTTTTTCTCTTATAACAGCGCGAAAAGCATGTATTCGTGCTTAATACAACGAAAGAAGCTGTTTTAGACCGAAACGAGTTAAATCTGAACACATCGGTTTTACAAGTGTCTGTGTGATACGAGTCAAAACTTTTTCTCTTATAACTGCGCGAAAAGCATGTATTCGAGCTTAATACAACGAAACAAGCTGTTTTAGACCGAAACGAGCTAAATCTGAAGACATCGGTTTTACAAGTGTCTGTGTGATACGACTCAAAACTTTTTTCTCCTATAACTGCGCGAAAAGCATGTATTCTTGCTTAACACAACGAAACAAGCTGTTTTAGACCGAAACGAGTTAAATCTGAACACATCGGTTTTACAAGTGTCTGTGTGATACGAGTCAAAACGTTTTCTCCTGTAACTGCGCGAAAAGCATGTATTCTTGCTTAAAACAACGAAACAACCTGTTTTAGACCGAAAGGAGTTAAATCTGAACACATCGGTTTTACAAGTGTCTGTGTGATACGAGTCAAAACTTTTTCTCCTGTAACGGCGCGAAAAGCATGTATTCTTGCTTATAACAACGAAACAAGCTGTTTTAGATCGAAACGAGTTAAATCTGAACACATCGGATTTACAAGTGTCTGTGTGATACGTCAAAACTTTTTCTCCTGTAACTGCGCGAAAAGCATGTATTCTTGCTTAACACAACGAAAAAGCTGTTTTAGACCGAAACGAGTTAAATCTGAACACATCGGTTTTACAAGTGTCTGTGTGATACGAGTCAAAACTTTTTCTCCTGTAACTGCGCGAAAAGCATGTATTCTTGCATAAAACAACGAAACAACCTGTTTTAGACCGAAACGAGTTAAATCTGAACACATCGGTTTTACAAGTGTCTGTGTGATACGAGTCAAAACGTTTTCTCTTATAACAGCGCGAAAAGCATGTATTCGTGCTTAATACAACGAAACAAGCTGTTTTAGACCGAAACGAGTTAAATCTGAACACATCGGTTTTACAAGTGTCTGTGTGATACGTCGAAACTTTTTCTCTTATAACTGCGCGGAAAGCATGTATTCGTGCTTAATACAACGAGACAAGTTGTTTTAGACCGAAACGAGTTAAATCTGAACACATCGGTTTTACAAGTGTCTGGTTGATACGACTCAAACCTTTTTTCTCCTATAACTGCGCGAAAAGGATGTATTCTTGCTTAACACAACGAAACAAGCTGTTTTAGAACGGAGCGAGCTAGATCTGAAGACATCGGTTTTACAAGTGTCCGTGTGATACGCGTCAAAACTTTTTCTCCTGTAACTGCGCGAAAAGCATGTATTCTTGCTTATAACAACGAAACAAGCTGTTTTAGACCGAAACGAGTAAAATCTGAACACATCGGATTTACAAGTGTCTGTGTGATACGTCAATACTTTTTCTCCTGTAACTGCGCGAAAAGCATGTATTCTTGCTTAAAACAACGAAACAACCTGTTTTAGACCGAAACGAGTTAAATCTGAACACATCGGTTTACAAGTGTCTGTGTGATACGAGTCAAAACTTTTTCTCCTGTAACTGCGCGAAAAGCATGTATTCTTGCTTAACACAACGAAACAAGCTGTTTTAGACCGAAACGAGTTAAATCTGAACACATCGGTTTTACAAGTGTCTGTGTGATACGAGTCAATACTTTTTCTCCTGTAACTGCGCGAAAAGCATGTATTCTTGCTTAAAACAACGAAACAACCTGTTTTAGACCGAAACGAGTTAAATCTGAACACATCGGTTTTAAAGTGTCTGTGTGATACGAGTCAAAACTTTTTCTCCTGTAACTGCGCGAAAAGCATGTATTCTTGCTTAAAACAACGAAACAACCTGTTTTAGACCAAAACGAGTTAAATCTGAACACATCGGTTTTACAAGTGTTTGTGTGATACGAGTCAAAACTTTTTCTCCTGTAACTGCGCGAAAAGCATGTATTCTTGCTTAAAACAACGAAACAACCTGTTTTAGACCGAAACGAGTGTCTGTGTGATACGAGTCAAAACTTTTTCTCTTATAACTGCGCGAAAAGCATGTATTCGTGCTTAATACAACGAAACAAGCTGTTTTAGACAGAAACGAGCTAAATCTGAAGACATTGGTTTTACAAGTGTCTGTGTGATACGTCAAAACTTTTTCTCCTGTAACTGCGCGAAAAGCATGTATTCTTGCTTAAAACAACGAAAAACTTGTTTTAGACCGAAACGAGTTAAATCTGAACACATCGGTTTTACAAGTGTCTGTGTGATACGTCGAAACTTTTTCTCTTATAACTGCGCGGAAAGCATGTATTCGTGCTTAATACAACGAGACAAGCTGTTTTAGACCGAAACGAGTTAAATCTGAACACATCGGTTTTACAAGTGTCTGTGTGATACGAGTCGAAACTTTTTCTCTTATAACTGCGCGAAAAGCACGTATTTGTGCTTAATACAAAGAAACAAGCTGTTTTAGACAGAAACGAGCTAAATCTGAAGACATCGGTTTTACAAGTGTCTGTGTGATACGACTCAAAATTTTTTTCTCCTATAACTGCGCGAAAAGCATGTATTCTTGCTTAACACAACGAAACAAGCTGTTTTAGAACGAAGAGAGCTAGATCTGAACACATCGGTTTTACAAGTGTCTGTGTGATACGTCAAAACTTTTTCTCTTATACCTGCGCGAAAAGCACGTATTTGTGCTTAATACAACGAAACAAGCTGTTTTAGACCGAAACGAGTTAAATCTGAACACATCGGTATTACAAGTGTCTGTGTGATACGAGTCAAAACGTTTTCTCCTGTAACTGCGCGAAAAGCATGTATTCTTGCTCAAAACAACGAAACAACCTGTTTTAGACCGAAACGAGTTAAATCTGAACACATCGGTTTTACAAGTGTCTGTGTGATACGAGTCAAAACTTTTTCTCTTATAACTGCGCGAAAAGCATGTATTCGTGCTTAATACAACGAAACAAGCTGTTTTAGACCGAAACGAGCTAAATCTGAAGACATCGGTTTTACAAGTGTCCATGTGATACCCGTCAAAACTTTTTCTCCTGTAACTGCGCGAAAAGCATGTATTCTTGCTTATAACAACGAAACAAGCTGTTTTAGACCGAAACGAGTTAAATCTGAACACATCGGATTTACAAGTGTCAGTGTGATACGTCAAAACGTTTTCTCCTGTAACTGCGCGAAAAGCATGTATTCTTGCTTAAAACAACGAAACAACCTGTTTTAGACCAAAACGAGTTAAATCTGAACACATCGGTTTTACAAGTGTTTGTGTGATACGAGTCAAAACTTTTTCTCCTGTAACTGCGCGAAAAGCATGTATTCTTGCTTAAAACAACGAAACAACCTGTTTTAGACCGAAACGAGTGTCTGTGTGATACGAGTCAAAACTTTTTCTCTTATAACTGCGCGAAAAGCATGTATTCGTGCTTAATACAACGAAACAAGCTGTTTTAGACAGAAACGAGCTAAATCTGAAGACATTGGTTTTACAAGTGTCTGTGTGATACGTCAAAACTTTTTCTCCTGTAACTGCGCGAAAAGCATGTATTCTTGCTTAAAACAACGAAAAACTTGTTTTAGACCGAAACGAGTTAAATCTGAACACATCGGTTTTACAAGTGTCTGTGTGATACGAGTCAAACCTTTTTCTCTTATAAAGGCGCGAAAAGCATGTATTCGTGCTTAATACAACGAAACAAGCTGTTTTAGACCGAAACGAGTTAAATCTGAACACATCGGTTTTACAAGTGTCTGTGTGATACGTCGAAACTTTTTCTCTTATAACTGCGCGGAAAGCATGTATTCGTGCTTAATACAACGAGACAAGCTGTTTTAGACCGAAACGAGTTAAATCTGAACACATCGGTTTTACAAGTGTCTGTGTGATACGAGTCGAAACTTTTTCTCTTATAACTGCGCGAAAAGCACGTATTTGTGCTTAATACAACGAAACAAGCTGTTTTAGACAGAAACGAGCTAAATCTGAAGACATCGGTTTTACAAGTGTCTGTGTGATACGACTCAAAATTTTTTTCTCCTATAACTGCGCGAAAAGCATGTATTCTTGCTTAACACAACGAAACAAGCTGTTTTAGAACGAAGAGAGCTAGACCTGAACACATCGGTTTTACAAGTGTCTGTGTGATACGTCAAAACTTTTTCTCTTATAACTACGCGAAAAGCACGTATTTGTGCTTAATACAACGAAACAAGCTGTTTTAGACCGAAACGAGTTAAATCTGAACACATCGGTATTACAAGTGTCTGCGTGATACGAGTCAAAACGTTTTCTCCTGTAACTGCGCGAAAAGCATGTATTCTTGCTTAAAACAACGAAACAACCTGTTTTAGACCGAAACGAGTTAAATCTGAACACATCGGTTTTACAAGTGTCTGTGTGATACGAGTCAAAACTTTTTCTCTTATAACTGCGCGAAAAGCATGTATTCGTGCTTAATACAACGAAACAAGCTGTTTTAGACCGAAACGAGCTAAATCTGAAGACATCGGTTTTACAAGTGTCCATGTGATACCCGTCAAAACTTTTTCTCCTGTAACTGCGCGAAAAGCATGTATTCTTGCTTATAACAACGAAACAAGCTGTTTTAGACCGAAACGAGTTAAATCTGAACACATCGGATTTACAAGGGTCTGTGCGATACGTCAAAACGTTTTCTCCTGTAACTGCGCGAAAAGCATGTATTCTTGCTTAACACAACGAAACAAGCTGTTTTAGACCGAAACGAGTTAAATCTGAACACATCGGTTTTACAAGTGTCTGTGTGATACGTCAAAACTTTTTCTCCTGTAACAACGCGAAAAGCATGTATTCTTGCTTAAAACAACGAAACAACCTGTTTTAGACCGAAACGAGTTAAATCTGAACACATCGGTTTTACAAGTGTCTGTGTGATACGAGTCAAAACTTTTTCTCTTATAACAGCGCGAAAAGCATGTATTCGTGCCTAATACAACGAAACAAGCTGTTTTAGACCGAAACGAGTTAAATCTGAACACATCGGTTTTACAAGTGTCTGTGTGATACGTCGAAACTTTTTCTCTTATAACAGCGCGAAAAGCATGTATTCGTGCTTAATACAACGAAACAAGCTGTTTTAGACCGAAACGAGTTAAATCTGAACACATCGGTTTTAACAATACAATCTTTATTCAACATCTCAAGGTTGTTTGGAGTACAGACAAAAAGCCTGACATAGGCTTGACTAGGCCCGCACCCCAATACATGGCAAACAGAGGCAGCGCATGGTAAAAATATAAAGAGGAAAAAAAAAAGAGAAAAGAAAACACAGCATTTGGATTTTGGGAACGCAATCTGCAGCGACTGCTGCAGTAATAAAAATATATATATATATAAGTGCATAAAGCAGACTAATAAGTGACAGTGAAACATACGCCAGTCCAAGTTGTGCATACATCAATAAGACATACAGGTAATGAAATTATTACATAACATATAGAAGCGTGCACATACCTAGACTCCCGTATAAGATAGTTGAAATATATCTGGTAAAAAGTAGAGATACAGAAGTAAATGCAAAAAAAACAAATGGTTCCAAAGAATAAGAAAAACATGTTCACATTCTAATTCCATACAAATTTCTTTCTTAGGTTTTTCAATGAAACAGATTGTATATCTGTGTTCTTGTACTTCAAGAAATCATTTAGCATTGTCGGCAGTTGGAATTTCAACATTTGATTTCCATAACCCGTACGGCATTTACTCACATTCCATTGTTCGGGCTTGCGCGTTGGGTAGGTAGGAGTGGGCTTTTCCAGTCCGGCCAGCAATTTTAATGCATTTATATTTTTAGATTCTTCTAATTTATATTGTTTAGACAGTCTATAGGTGTACATAGATTTTACACTAACAATGTTCAGCTGCCTGTACATGTCCTTCGTATGGCTTAAATAGGGTGCTTTACAAATTATGCGGATGGCACGTTTCTGTAGCAAGTGAAGATCATTAATATTATTTTTGCTTGTGGTTCCCCATACAAGTGCGCCGTAGTTGAGCGTGGATGAGAATAAAGAGTTGTAAAGCAGAATATTAACTGCTCTTGGAAAAGTAAAACAATGACGCCGCATGAGACCAACAGTTTTCGAAAGTTTTTTGATGAGGTCATTTATGTGCTGATCCCAGGACAAATTTGCAGAAAAAATAACACCGAGCGACTTGAAACTCTGTACAACCTCTATCTCTATACCCTCAATTAGAATTGGTGGTAGTACCTAAAGTTTATTTTTTGGATGAAACATAACAGCCTTGGTTTTTCCAATATTTAACTTCAACCCATTTTTTGCTGCCCAGGTGCTAACTATACGAAGTGCACGATTAGCACGACGGGACAAATCTGCACCGGAAGAGCCGGAAAAGTTGTAAAGTCAAGGAATACACCAAGGACCATGTTTTTGTTTTCAAAACTTTCCAGGATAATTTCTTTTTGCGTAAGTAGCGCTAATTCAGTGGACCTATTTTTTCTGAAGCCATATTGCGCGGGAGCTAAGATGTTACAGTGATCGGTGAAAGAAGTTAGTCGTTTGAGAATAACTTTCTCAAGTCCTTTCGAAAAAACTGGAAGTATTGAAATCGGACGGTAATTAGAAAGGTTGTTTCGGTCGCCCTTTTTATATATTACGGTTTACCTTGGCACACTGCATACTCCGGGGGAACACCCCTGATGAAAGGCAGATGTTGAATATATGCACCAATGTAGGGGCAATTAAGTCTATTACATGTTTTACAGGCTTCACTTGAAGGCCCATTATGTCAGTGGAGGTGCTGTTTTTTAGGCTCGCAAACGTAGTTATTATTTCAGTTTCCGAGACCGGCTCCAAAAACACAGCTTGTGGGCAAGAAGGTTTCATGAAAGTTGAGTAGTCTCCGCCGGACGACACTGAGGCCAGAGAAAGGAAGTGGTCATTGAAAGTATTTGCTAATCTCTCCCCTGATATTTCTACGCCATTATTATCTAGCTTTGTGATCGTCTCCGGAGATTTGCCGAAAATTTGGTGCAATCCACGCCAAACCTGACCTGATTGCTGATTCGAGGAATTTAAAATATTATAGTGGTAACGATTCCTAGCAGTACGAAGTTCTTTGGTGACTTGATTTCTATACCTCTTAAAGGCTTCGAGCGCGACCGGGCGCTTGCTTTTGATAAATTTCCGGAAAAGCCGGTCACGCTTTTTAATGCGGTTTAGCAGTTCAGACGTTACCCACTGTTTCCGGATTTTCTTTGACCTATGAAAACTTTTTTTCGGAAAGCAGGAATTATACAAAGACAAAAACTTTTTTAAGAACTTGTCATAAGCTACGTCAGGATTATATTCAGAGAGGACGTCATTCCAGTTTACTTCTGCAATGCATTCACGAAAGCTAGATAACGTACAAGTGTCTGTGTGATACGTCGAAACTTTTTCTCTTATAACTGCGCGGAAAGCATGTATTCGTGCTTCATACAACGAGACAAGCTGTTTTAGACCGAAACGAGTTAAATCTGAACACATCGGTTTTACAATTGTCTGTGTGATACGACTCAAACCTTTTTTTCTCCTATAACTGCGCGAAAAGCATGTATTCTTGCTTAACACAACGTAACAAGCTGTTTTAGAACGAAGCGAGCTAGATCTGAAGACATCGGTTTTACAAGTGTCCGTGTGATACGCTTCAAAACTTTTTCTCCTGTAACTGCGCGAAAAGCATGTATTCTTGCTTAAAACAACGAAACAAGCTGTTTTAGACCGAAACGAGTTAAATCTGAACACATCGGTTTTACAAGTGTCTGTGTGATACGAGTCAAAACTTTTTCTTCTGTAACTGCGCGAAAGCATGTATTCTTGCTTAAAACAACGAAACATCCTGTTTTAGACCAAAACGAGTTAAATCTGAACACATCGGCTTTACAAGTGTCCGTGTGATACGAGTCAAAACTTTTTCTCTGATAACTGCGCGAAAAGCATGTATTCGTGCTTAATACAACGAAACAAGCTGTTTTAGACCGAAACGAGCTAAATCTGAAGACATCGGTTTTACAAGTGTCTGTGTGATACGAGTCAAAACTTTTTCTCCTGTAACTGCGCGAAAAGCATGTATTCTTGCTTAAAACAACGAAACAACCTGTTTTAGACGAAACGAGTTAAATCTGAACACATCGGTTTTACAAGTGTCTGTGTGATACGAGTCAAAACTTTTTCTCTTATAACAGCGCGAAAAGCATGTATTCGTGCTATAATACATGAAACAAGCTGTTTTAGAGACCGAAACGAGTTAAATCTGAACACATCGGTTTTACAAGTGTCTGTGTGATACGTCGAAACTTTTTCTCATATAACTGCGCGGAAAGCATGTATTCGTGCTGAATACAACGAAACCAGCTGTTTTAGACCGAAACGAGCTAAATCTGAAGACATCGGTTTTACAAGTGTCCATGTGATACGTCGAAACTTTTTCTCTTATAACTGTGCGGAAAGCATGTATTCTTGCTTAATACAACCAGACAAGCTGTTTTAGACCGAAACGAGTTAAATCTGAACACATCGGTTTTACAATTGTCTGTGTGATACGACTCAAACCTTTTTTCTCCTATAACTGCGCGAAAAGCATGTATTCTTGCTTAACACAACGAAACAAGCTGTTTTAGAACGAAGCGAGCTAGATCTGAAGACATCGGTTTTACAAGTGTCCGTGTGATACGCTTCAAAACTTTTTCTCCTGTAACTGCGCGAAAAGCATGTATTCTTGCTTAAAACAACGAAACAAGCTGTTTTAGACCGAAACGAGGTAAATCTGAACACATCGGTTTTACAAGTGTCTGTGTGATACGAGTCAAAACTTTTTCTCCTGTAACTGCGCGAAAAGCATGTATTCTTGCTTAAAACAACGAAACAACCTGTTTTAGACCAAAACGAGTAAAATCTGAACACATCGGTTTTACAAGTGTTTGTGTGATACGAGTCAAAACTTTTTCTCCTGTAACTGCGCGAAAAGCATGTATTCTTGCTTAAAACAACTAAACAACCTGTTTTAGACCGAAACGAGTTAAATCTGAACACATCGGTTTTACAAGTGTCTGTGTGATACGTCAAAACTTTTTCTCCTGTAACTGCGCGAAAAGCATGTATTCTTGCTTAAAACAACGAAACAACCTGTTTTAGACCGAAACGAGTGTCTGTGTGATACGAGTCAAAACTTTTTCGCTTATAACTGCGCGAAAAGCATGTATTCGTGCTGAATACAACGAAACCAGCTGTTTTAGACCGAAACGAGCTAAATCTGAAGACATCGGTTTTACAAGTGTCCATGTGATACGTCGAAACTTTTTCTCTTATAACTGTGCGGAAAGCATGTATTCTTGCTTAATACAACCAGACAAGCTGTTTTAGACCGAAACGAGTTAAATCTGAACACATCGGTTTTACAATTGTCTGTGTGATACGACTCAAACCTTTTTTCTCCTATAACTGCGCGAAAAGCATGTATTCTTGCTTAACACAACGAAACAAGCTGTTTTAGAACGAAGCGAGCTAGATCTGAAGACATCGGTTTTACAAGTGTCCGTGTGATACGCTTCAAAACTTTTTCTCCTGTAACTGCGCGAAAAGCATGTATTCTTGCTTAAAACAACGAAACAAGCTGTTTTAGACCGAAACGAGTTAAATCTGAACACATCGGTTTTACAAGTGTCTGTGTGATACGAGTCAAAACTTTTTCTCCTGTAACTGCGCGAAAAGCATGTATTCTTGCTTAAAACAACGAAACAACCTGTTTTAGACCAAAACGAGTAAAATCTGAACACATCGGTTTTACAAGTGTTTGTGTGATACGAGTCAAAACTTTTTCTCCTGTAACTGCTCGAAAAGCATGTATTCTTGCTTAAAACAACTAAACAACCTGTTTTAGACCGAAACGAGTTAAATCTGAAGACATCGGTTTTACAAGTGTCTGTGTGATACGTCAAAACTTTTTCTCCTGTAACTGCGCGAAAAGCATGTATTCTTGCTTAAAACAACGAAACAACCTGTTTTAGACCGAAACGAGTGTCTGTGTGATACGAGTCAAAACTTTTTCTCTTATAACTGCGCGAAAAGCATGTATTCGTGCTTATTACAACGAAACAAGCTGTTTTAGACAGAAACGAGCTAAATCTGAAGACATCGGTTTTACAAGTGTCTGTTATACGTCAAAACTTTTTCTCTTATAACTGCGCGAAAAGCAAGTATTCGTGCTTAATACAACGAAACAAGCTGTTTTAGACCGAAACGAGTTAAATCTGAACACATCGGATTTACAAGGGTCTGTGTGATACGAGTCAAAACTTTTTCTCCTGTAACTGCGCGAAAAGCATGTATTCTTGCTTAAAACAACGAAACAACCTGTTTTAGACCGAAACGAGTTAAATCTGAACACATCGGTTTTACAAGTGTCTGTGTGATACGAGTCAAAACTTTTTCTCTTATAACAGCGCGAAAAGCATGTATTCGTGCTTAATACAATGAAACAAGCTGTTTTAGACCGAAACGAGTTAAATCTGAACACATCGGTTTTACAAGTGTCTGTGTGATACGTCGAAACTTTTTCTCTTATAACTGCGCGGAAAGCATGTATTCGTGCTGAATACAACGAAACCAGCTGTTTTAGACCGAAACGAGCTAAATCTGAAGACATCGGTTTTACAAGTGTCCATGTGATACGTCGAAACTTTTTCTCTTATAACTGTGCGGAAAGCATGTATTCTTGCTTAATACAACCAGACAAGCTGTTTTAGACCGAAACGAGTTAAATCTGAACACATCGGTTTTACAATTGTCTGTGTGATACGACTCAAACCTTTTTTCTCCTATAACTGCGCGAAAAGCATGTATTCTTGCTTAACACAACGAAACAAGCTGTTTTAGAACGAAGCGAGCTAGATCTGAAGACATCGGTTTTACAAGTGTCCGTGTGATACGCTTCAAAACTTTTTCTCCTGTAACTGCGCGAAAAGCATGTATTCTTGCTTAAAACAACGAAACAAGCTGTTTTAGACCGAAACGAGGTAAATCTGAACACATCGGTTTTACAAGTGTCTGTGTGATACGAGTCAAAACTTTTTCTCCTGTAACTGCGCGAAAAGCATGTATTCTTGCTTAAAACAACGAAACAACCTGTTTTAGACCAAAACGAGTAAAATCTGAACACATCGGTTTTACAAGTGTTTGTGTGATACGAGTCAAAACTTTTTCTCCTGTAACTGCGCGAAAAGCATGTATTCTTGCTTAAAACAACTAAACAACCTGTTTTAGACCGAAACGAGTTAAATCTGAACACATCGGTTTTACAAGTGTCTGTGTGATACGTCAAAACTTTTTCTCCTGTAACTGCGCGAAAAGCATGTATTCTTGCTTAAAACAACGAAACAACCTGTTTTAGACCGAAACGAGTGTCTGTGTGATACGAGTCAAAACTTTTTCGCTTATAACTGCGCGAAAAGCATGTATTCGTGCTGAATACAACGAAACCAGCTGTTTTAGACCGAAACGAGCTAAATCTGAAGACATCGGTTTTACAAGTGTCCATGTGATACGTCGAAACTTTTTCTCTTATAACTGTGCGGAAAGCATGTATTCTTGCTTAATACAACCAGACAAGCTGTTTTAGACCGAAACGAGTTAAATCTGAACACATCGGTTTTACAATTGTCTGTGTGATACGACTCAAACCTTTTTTCTCCTATAACTGCGCGAAAAGCATGTATTCTTGCTTAACACAACGAAACAAGCTGTTTTAGAACGAAGCGAGCTAGATCTGAAGACATCGGTTTTACAAGTGTCCGTGTGATACGCTTCAAAACTTTTTCTCCTGTAACTGCGCGAAAAGCATGTATTCTTGCTTAAAACAACGAAACAAGCTGTTTTTAGACCGAAACGAGTTAAATCTGAACACATCGGTTTTACAAGTGTCTGTGTGATACGAGTCAAAACTTTTTCTCCTGTAACTGCGCGAAAAGCATGTATTCTTGCTTAAAACAACGAAACAACCTGTTTTAGACCAAAACGAGTAAAATCTGAACACATCGGTTTTACAAGTGTTTGTGTGATACGAGTCAAAACTTTTTCTCCTGTAACTGCTCGAAAAGCATGTATTCTTGCTTAAAACAACTAAACAACCTGTTTTAGACCGAAACGAGTTAAATCTGAAGACATCGGTTTTACAAGTGTCTGTGTGATACGTCAAAACTTTTTCTCCTGTAACTGCGCGAAAAGCATGTATTCTTGCTTAAAACAACGAAACAACCTGTTTTAGACCGAAACGAGTGTCTGTGTGATACGAGTCAAAACTTTTTCTCTTATAACTGCGCGAAAAGCATGTATTCGTGCTTATTACAACGAAACAAGCTGTTTTAGACAGAAACGAGCTAAATCTGAAGACATCGGTTTTACAAGTGTCTGTTATACGTCAAAACTTTTTCTCTTATAACTGCGCGAAAAGCAAGTATTCGTGCTTAATACAACGAAACAAGCTGTTTTAGACCGAAACGAGTTAAATCTGAACACATCGGATTTACAAGTGTCTGTGTGATACGAGTCAAAACTTTTTCTCCTGTAACTGCGCGAAAAGCATGTATTCTTGCTTAACACAACGAAACAAGCTGTTTTAGACCGAAACCAGTTAAATCTGAACACATCAGTTTTACAAGTGTCTGTGTGATACGTCAAAACTTTTTCTCCTGTAACTGCGCGAAAAGCATGTATTCTTGCTTAACACAACGAAACAAGCTGTTTTAGACCGAAACGAGTTAAATCTGAACACATCGGTTTTACAAGTGTCTGTGTGATACGAGTCAATACTTTTTCTCCTGTAACTGCGCGAAAAGCATGTATTCTTGCTTAATACAACGAGACAAGCTGTTTTAGACCGAAACGAGTTAAATCTGAACACATCGGTTTTACAAGTGTTCGTGTGATACGACTCAAAACTTTTTTCTCCTATAACTGCGCGAAAAGCATGTATTCTTGCTTAACACAACGAAACAAGCTGTTTTAGACCGAAACGAGTAAAATCTGAAGACATCGGTTTTACAAGTGTCTGTGTGATACGTCAAAACTTTTTCTCCTGTACCTGCGCGAAAAGCATGTATTCTTGCTTAAAACAACGAAACAACCTGTTTTAGACCGAAACGAGTGTCTGTGTGATACGAGTCAAAACTTTTTCTCTTATAACTGCGCGAAAAGCATGTATTCGTGCTTAATACAACGAAACAAGCTGTTTTATACAGAAACGAGCTAAATCTGAAGACATCGGTTTTACAAGTGTCTGTGTGATACGTCAAAACTTTTTCTCTTATAACTGCGCGAAAAGCATATATTCGTGACTAATACAACGAAACAAGCTGTTTTAGACCGAAACGAGTTAAATCTGAACACATCGGATTTACAAGTGTCTGTGTGATACGAGTCAAACCTTTTTCTCCTGTAACTGCGCGAAAAGCATGTATTCTTGCTTAACACAACGAAACAAGCTGTTTTAGACCGAAACGAGTTAAATCTGAACACATCAGTTTTACAAGTGTCTGTGTGATCCGTCAAAACTTTTTCTCTTATAACTGCGCGAAAAGCATGTATTCGTGCTTAATACAACGAAACAAGCTGTTTTAGACAGAAACGAGCTAAATCTGAAGACATCGGTTTTACAAGTGTCTGTGTGATACGTCGAAACTTTTTCTCTTATAACTGCGCGGAAAGCATGTATTCTTGCTTAATACAACGAGACAAGCTGTTTTAGACCGAAACGAGGTAAATCTGAACACATCGGTTTTACAAGTGTCTGTGTGATACGACTCAAACCTTTTTTCTCCTATAACTGCGCGAAAAGCATGTATTCTTGCTTAACACGAAGAAACAAGCTGTTTTAGAACGAAGCGAGCTAGATCTAAACACATCAGTTTTACAAGTGTCTGTGTGATACGAGTCAAAACTTTTTCTCTTATAACTGCGCGAAAAGCATGTATTCGTGCTTAATACAACGAAACAAGCTGTTTTAGACAGAAACGAGCTAAATCTGAAGACATCGGTTTTACAAGTGTCTGTGTGATACGTCAAAACTTTTTCTCTTATAACTGCGCGAAAAGCATGTATTCGTGCTGAATACAACGAAACCAGCTGTTTTAGACCGAAACGAGCTAAATCTGAAGACATCGGTTTTACAAGTGTCCATGTGATACGTCGAAACTTTTTCTCTTATAACTGTGCGGAAAGCATGTATTCTTGCTTAATACAACCAGACAAGCTGTTTTAGACCCAAACGAGTTAAATCTGAACACATCGGTTTTACAATTGTCTGTGTGATACGACTCAAACCTTTTTTCTCCTATAACTGCGCGAAAAGCATGTATTCTTGCTTAACACAACGAAACAAGCTGTTTTAGAACGAAGCGAGCTAGATCTGAAGACATCGGTTTTACAAGTGTCCGTGTGATACGCTTCAAAACTTTTTCTCCTGTAACTGCGCGAAAAGCATGTATTCTTGCTTAAAACAACGAAACAAGCTGTTTTAGACCGAAACGAGTTAAATCTGAACACATCGGTTTTACAAGTGTCTGTGTGATACGAGTCAAAACTTTTTCTCCTGTAACTGCGCGAAAAGCATGTATTCTTGCTTAAAACAACGAAACAACCTGTTTTAGACCAAAACGAGTAAAATCTGAACACATCGGTTTTACAAGTGTTTGTGTGATACGAGTCAAAACTTTTTCTCCTGTAACTGCGCGAAAAGCATGTATTCTTGCTTAAAACAACTAAACAACCTGTTTTAGACCGAAACGAGTTAAATCTGAACACATCGGTTTTACAAGTGTCTGTGTGATACGTCAAAACTTTTTCTCCTGTAACTGCGCGAAAAGCATGTATTCTTGCTTAAAACAACGAAACAACCTGTTTTAGACCGAAACGAGTGTCTGTGTCATACGAGTCAAAACTTTTTCTCTTATAACTGCGCGAAAAGCATGTATTCGTGCTTATTACAACGAAACAAGCTGTTTTAGACAGAAACGAGCTAAATCTGAAGACATCGGTTTTACAAGTGTCTGTTATACGTCAAAACGTTTTCTCTTATGACTGCGCGAAAAGCATGTATTCGTGCTTAATACAACGAAACAAGCTGTTTTAGACCGAAACGAGTTAAATCTGAACACATCGGATTTACAAGTGTCTGTGTGATACGAGTCAAAACTTTTTCTCCTGTAACTGCGCGAAAAGCATGTATTCTTGCTTAACACAACGAAACAAGCTGTTTTAGACCGAAACGAGTTAAATCTGAACACATCAGTTTTACAAGTGTCTGTGTGATACGTCAAAACTTTTTCTCCTGTAACTGCGCGAAAAGCATGTATTCTTGCTTAACACAACGAAACAAGCTGTTTTAGACCGAAACGAGTTAAATCTGAACACATCGGTTTTACAAGTGTCTGTGTGATACGAGTCAATACTTTTTCTCCTGTAACTGCGCGAAAAGCATGTATTCTTGCTTAATACAACGAGACAAGCTGTTTTAGACCGAAACGAGTTAAATCTGAACACATCGGTTTTACAAGTGTTCGTGTGATACGACTCAAAACTTTTTTCTCCTATAACTGCGCGAAAAGCATGTATTCTTGCTTAACACAACGAAACAAGCTGTTTTAGACCGAAACGAGTAAAATCTGAAGACATCGGTTTTAAAAGTGTCTGTGTGATACGTCAAGACTTTTTCTCCTGTACCTGCGCGAAAAGCATGTATTCTTGCTTAAAACAACGAAACAACCTGTTTTAGACCGAAACGAGTGTCTGTGTGATACGAGTCAAAACTTTTTCTCTTATAACTGCGCGAAAAGCATGTATTCGTGCTTAATACAACGAAACAAGCTGTTTTAGACAGAAACGAGCTAAATCTGAAGACATCGGTTTTACAAGTGTCTGTGTGATACGTCAAAACTTTTTCTCTTATAACTGCGCGAAAAGCATGTATTCGTGACTAATACAACGAAACAAGCTGTTTTAGACCGAAACGAGTTAAATCTGAACACATCGGATTTACAAGTGTCTGTGTGATACGAGTCAAAACTTTTTCTCCTGTAACTGCGCGAAAAGCATGTATTCTTGCTTAACACAACGAAACAAGCTGTTTTAGACCGAAACGAGTTAAATCTGAACACATCAGTTTTACAAGTGTCTGTGTGATCCGTCAAAACTTTTTCTCCTGTAACTGCGCGAAAAGCATGTATTCTTGCTTAACACAACGAAACAAGCTGTTTTAGACCGAAACGAGTTAAATCTGAACATATCGGTTTTACAAGTGTCTGTGTGATACGAGTCAATACTTTTTCTCCTGTAACTGCGGGAAAAGCATGTATTCTTGCTTAATACAACGAGACAAGCTGTTTTGGACCGAAACGAGTTAAATCTGAACACATCGGTTTTACAAGTGTCTGTGTGATACGACTCAAAACTTTTTTCTCCTATAACTGCGCGAAAAGCATGTATTCTTGCTTAACACAACGAAACAAGCTGTTTTAGACCGAAACGAGTAAAATCTGAAGACATCGGTTTTACAAGTGTCTGTGTGATACGAGTCAAAACTTTTTCTCCTGTAACTGCGCGAAAAGCATGTATTCTTGCTTAAATCAACGAAACAAGCTGTTTTAGACCGAAACGAGTTAAATCTGAACACATCGGATTTACAAGTGTCTGTGTGATACGAGTCAAAACTTTTTCTCCTGTAACTGCGCGAAAAGCATGTATTCTTGCTTAAAACAACTAAACAACCTGTTTTAGACCGAAACGAGTTAAATCTGAACACATCAGTTTTACAAGTGTCTGTGTGATACGAGTCAAAACTTTTTCTCTTATAACGGCGCGAAAAGCATGTATTCGTGCTTAATACAACGAAACAAGCTGTTTTAGACCGAAACGAGCTAAATCTGAAGACATCGGTTTTACAAGTGGCCATGTGATACGCGTCAAAACTTTTTCTCCTGTAACTGCGCGAAAAGCATGTATTCTTGCTTAAAACAACGAAACAAGCTGTTTTAGACCGAAACGAGTTAAATCTGAACACATCGGTTTTACAAGTGGCCATGTGATACGCGTCAAAACTTTTTCTCCTGTAACTGCGAGAAAAGCATGTATTCTTGCTTAAAACAACGAAACAACTTGTTTTAGACCGAAACGAGGTAAATCTGAACACATCGGTTTTACAGGTGTCTGTGTGATACGACTCAAAACTTTTTTCTCCTATAACTGCGCGAAAAGCATGTATTCTTGCTTAACACAACGAAACAAGCTGTTCTAGACCGAAACGAGCTAAATCTGAACACATCGGTTTTACAAGTGTCCGTGTGATACGCTTCAAAACTTTTTCTCCTGTAACTGCGCGAAAAGCATATATTCTTGCTTAAAACAACGAAACGAGCTGTTTTAGACCGAAACGAGTTAAATCTGAACACATCGGTTTTACAAGTGTCTGCGTGATACGTCGAAACTTTTTCTCTTATAACTGCGCGGAAAGCATGTATTCGTGCTTAATACAACGAGACAAGCTGTTTTAGACCGAAACGAGGTAAATCTGAAAACATCGGTTTTACAAGTGTCTGTGTGATACGACTCAAACCTTTTTTCTCCTATAACTGCGCGAAAAGCATGTATTCTTGCTTAACACGAAGAAACAAGCTGTTTTAGAACGAAGCAAGCTAGATCTAAACACATCGGTTTTACAAGTGTCTGTGTGATACGAGTCAAAACTTTTTCTCCTGTAACTGCGCGAAAAGCATGTATTCTTGCTTAAAACAACGAAACAACCTGTTTTAGACCAAAACGAGTAAAATCTGAACACATCGGTTTTACAAGTGTTTGTGTGATACGAGTCAAAACTTTTTCTCCTGTAACTGCGCGAAAAGCATGTATTCTTGCTTAAAACAACGAAACAACCTGTTTTAGACCGAAACGAGTGTCTGTGTGATACGAGTCAAAACTTTTTCTCTTATAACTGCGCGAAAAGCATGTATTCGTGCTTATTACAACGAAACAAGCTGTTTTAGACCGAAACGAGTTAAATCTGAACACATCAGTTTTACAAGTGTCTGTGTGATACGTCAAAACTTTTTCTCCTGTAACTGCGCGAAAAGCATGTATTCTTGCTTAACACAACGAAACAAGCTGTTTTAGACCGAAACGAGTTAAATCTGAACACATCGGTTTTACAGGTGTCTGTGTGATACGACTCAAAACTTTTTTCTCCTATAACTGCGCGAAAAGCATGTATTCTTGCTTAACACAACGAAACAAGCTTTTCTAGACCGAAACGAGCTAAATCTGAACACATCGGTTTTACAAGTGTCCGTGTGATACGCTTCAAAACTTTTTCTCCTGTAACTGCGCGAAAAGCATATATTCTTGCTTAAAACAACGAAACAAGCTGTTTTAGACCGAAACGAGTTAAATCTGAACACATCGGTTTTACAAGTGTCTGTGTGATACGTCGAAACGTTTTCTCTTATAACTGCGCGGAAAGCATGTATTCGTGCTTAATACAACGAGACAAGCTGTTTTAGACCGAAACGAGGTAAATCTGAACACATCGGTTTTACAAGTGTCTGTGTGATACGACTCAAACCTTTTTTCTCCTATAACTGCGCGAAAAGCATGTATTCTTGCTTAACACGAAGAAACAAGCTGTTTTAGAACGAAGCGAGCTAGATCTAAACACATCGGTTTTACAAGTGTCTGTGTGATACGAGTCAAAACTTTTTCTCTTATAACTGCGCGAAAAGCATGTATTCGTGCTTAATACAACGAAACAAGCTGTTTTAGACAGAAACGAGCTAAATCTGAAGACATCGGTTTTACAAGTGTCTGTGTGATACGTCAAAACTTTTTCTCTTATAACTGCGCGAAAAGCATGTATTCGTGCTGAATACAACGAAACCAGCTGTTTTAGACCGAAACGAGCTAAATCTGAAGACATCGGTTTTACAAGTGTCCGTGTGATACGCTTCAAAACTTTTTCTCCTGTAACTGCGCGAAAAGCATGTATTCTTGCTTAAAACAACGAAACAAGCTGTTTTAGACCGAAACGAGTTAAATCTGAACACATCGGTTTTACAAGTGTCTGTGTGATACGAGTCAAAACTTTTTCTCCTGTAACTGCGCGAAAAGCATGTATTCTTGCTTAAAACAACGAAACAACCTGTTTTAGACCAAAACGAGTAAAATCTGAACACATCGGTTTTACAAGTGTTTGTGTGATACGAGTCAAAACTTTTTCTCCTGTAACTGCGCGAAAAGCATGTATTCTTGCTTAAAACAACGAAACAACCTGTTTTAGACCGAAACGAGTGTCTGTGTGATACGAGTCAAAACTTTTTCTCTTATAACTGCGCGAAAAGCATGTATTCGTGCTTAATACAACGAAACAAGCTGTTTTAGACAGAAACGAGCTAAATCTGAAGACATTGGTTTTACAATTGTCCGTGTGATACGCTTCAAAACTTTTTCTCCTGTAACTGCGCGAAAAGCATGTATTCTTGCTTAAAACAACGAAAAACTTGTTTTAGACCGAAACGAGTTAAATCTGAACACATCGGTTTTACAAGTGTCTGTGTGATACGAGTCAAACCTTTTTCTCTTATAACTGCGCGAAAAGCATGTATTCGTGCTGAATACAACGAAACCAGCTGTTTTAGACCGAAACGAGCTAAATCTGAAGACATCGGTTTTACAAGTGTCCGTGTGATACGCTTCAAAACTTTTTCTCCTGTAACTGCGCGAAAAGCATGTATTCTTGCTTAAAACAACGAAACAAGCTGTTTTAGACCGAAACGAGTTAAATCTGAACACATCGGTTTTACAAGTGTCTGTGTGATACGAGTCAAAACTTTTTCTCCTGTAACTGCGCGAAAAGCATGTATTCTTGCTTAAAACAACGAAACAACCTGTTTTAGACCAAAACGAGTAAAATCTGAACACATCGGTTTTACAAGTGTTTGTGTGCTACGAGTCAAAACTTTTTCTCCTGTAACTGCGCGAAAAGCATGTATTCTTGCTTAAAACAACGAAACAACCTGTTTTAGACCGAAACGAGTTAAATCTGAACACATCGGTTTTACAAGTGTTTGTGTGATACGACTCAAAACGTTTTTCTCCTATAACTGCGCGAAAAGCATGTATTCTTGCTTAACACAACGAAACAAGCTGTTTTAGACCGAAACGAGTAAAATCTGAAGACATCGGTTTTACAAGTGTCTGTGTGATACGTCAAAACTTTTTCTCCTGTACCTGCGCGAAAAGCATGTATTCTTGCTTAAAACAACGAAACAACCTGTTTTAGACCGAAACGAGTGTCTGTGTGATACGAGTCAAAACTTTTTCTCTTATAACTGCGCGAAAAGCATGTATTCGTGCTTAATACAACGAAACAAGCTGTTTTAGACAGAAACGAGCTAAATCTGAAGACATCGGTTTTACAAGTGTCTGTGTGATACGTCAAAACGTTTTCTCTTATAACTGCGCGAAAAGCATGTATTCGTGACTAATACAACGAAACAAGCTGTTTTAGACCGAAACGAGTTAAATCTGAACACATCAGATTTACAAGTGTCTGTGTGATACGAGTCAAAACTTTTTCTCCTGTAACTGCGCGAAAAGCATGTATTCTTGCTTAACACAACGAAACAAGCTGTTTTAGACCGAAACGAGTTAAATCTGAACACATCAGTTTTACAAGTGTCTGTGTGATCCGTCAAAACTTTTTCTCCTGTAACTGCGCGAAAAGCATGTATTCTTGCTTAACACAACGAAACAAGCTGTTTTAGACCGAAACGAGTTAAATCTGAACACATCGGTTTTACAAGTGTCTGTGTGATACGAGTCAATACTTTTTCTCCTGTAACTGCGGGAAAAGCATGTATTCTTGCTTAATACAACGAAACAAGCTGTTTTAGACCGAAACGAGTAAAATCTGAAGACATCGGTTTTACAAGTGTCTGTGTGATACGAGTCAAAACTTTTTCTCCTGTAACTGCGCGAAAAGCATGTATTCTTGCTTAAATCAACGAAACAAGCTGTTTTAGACCGAAACGAGTTAAATCTGAACACATCGGATTTACAAGTGTCTGTGTGATACGAGTCAAAACTTTTTCTCCTGTAACTGCGCGAAAAGCATGTATTCTTGCTTAAAACAACTAAACAACCTGTTTTAGACCGAAACGAGTTAAATCTGAACACATCAGTTTTACAAGTGTCTGTGTGATACGAGTCAAAACTTTTTCTCTTATAACGGCGCGAAAAGCATGTATTCGTGCTTAATACAACGAAACAAGCTGTTTTAGACCGAAACGAGCTAAATCTGAAGACATCGGTTTTACAGGTGTCTGTGTGATACGACTCAAAACTTTTTTCTCCTATAACTGCGCGAAAAGCATGTATTCTTGCTTAACACAACGAAACAAGCTGTTCTAGACCGAAACGAGCTAAATCTGAACACATCGGTTTTACAAGTGTCCGTGTGATACGCTTCAAAACTTTTTCTCCTGTAACTGCGCGAAAAGCATATATTCTTGCTTAAAACAACGAAACGAGCTGTTTTAGACCGAAACGAGTTAAATCTGAACACATCGGTTTTACAAGTGTCTGTGTGATACGTCGAAACTTTTTCTCTTATAACTGCGCGGAAAGCATGTATTCGTGCTTAATACAACGAGACAAGCTGTTTTAGACCGAAACGAGGTAAATCTGAAAACATCGGTTTTACAAGTGTCTGTGTGATACGACTCAAACCTTTTTTCTCCTATAACTGCGCGAAAAGCATGTATTCTTGCTTAACACGAAGAAACAAGCTGTTTTAGAACGAAGCAAGCTAGATCTAAACACATCGGTTTTACAAGTGTCTGTGTGATACGAGTCAAAACTTTTTCTCCTGTAACTGCGCGAAAAGCATGTATTCTTGCTTAAAACAACGAAACAACCTGTTTTAGACCAAAACGAGTAAAATCTGAACACATCGGTTTTACAAGTGTTTGTGTGATACGAGTCAAAACTTTTTCTCCTGTAACTGCGCGAAAAGCATGTATTCTTGCTTAAAACAACGAAACAACCTGTTTTAGACCGAAACGAGTGTCTGTGTGATACGAGTCAAAACTTTTTCTCTTATAACTGCGCGAAAAGCATGTATTCGTGCTTATTACAACGAAACAAGCTGTTTTAGACCGAAACGAGTTAAATCTGAACACATCAGTTTTACAAGTGTCTGTGTGATACGTCAAAACTTTTTCTCCTGTAACTGCGCGAAAAGCATGTATTCTTGCTTAACACAACGAAACAAGCTTTTCTAGACCGAAACGAGCTAAATCTGAACACATCGGTTTTACAAGTGTCCGTGTGATACGCTTCAAAACTTTTTCTCCTGTAACTGCGCGAAAAGCATATATTCTTGCTTAAAACAACGAAACAAGCTGTTTTAGACCGAAACGAGTTAAATCTGAACACATCGGTTTTACAAGTGTCTGTGTGATACGTCGAAACTTTTTCTCTTATAACTGCGCGGAAAGCATGTATTCGTGCTTAATACAACGAGACAAGCTGTTTTAGACCGAAACGAGGTAAATCTGAACACATCGGTTTTACAAGTGTCTGTGTGATACGACTCAAACCTTTTTTCTCCTATAACTGCGCGAAAAGCATGTATTCTTGCTTAACACGAAGAAACAAGCTGTTTTAGAACGAAGCGAGCTAGATCTAAACACATCGGTTTTACAAGTGTCTGTGTGATACGAGTCAAAACTTTTTCTCTTATAACTGCGCGAAAAGCATGTATTCGTGCTTAATACAACGAAACAAGCTGTTTTAGACAGAAACGAGCTAAATCTGAAGACATCGGTTTTACAAGTGTCTGTGTGATACGTCAAAACTTTTTCTCTTATAACTGCGCGAAAAGCATGTATTCGTGCTGAATACAACGAAACCAGCTGTTTTAGACCGAAACGAGCTAAATCTGAAGACATCGGTTTTACAAGTGTCCGTGTGATACGCTTCAAAACTTTTTCTCCTGTAACTGCGCGAAAAGCATGTATTCTTGCTTAAAACAACGAAACAAGCTGTTTTAGACCGAAACGAGTTAAATCTAAACACATCGGTTTTACAAGTGTCTGTGTGATACGAGTCAAAACTTTTTCTCCTGTAACTGCGCGAAAAGCATGTATTCTTGCCTAAAACAACGAAACAACCTGTTTTAGACCAAAACGAGTAAAATCTGAACACATCGGTTTTACAAGTGTTTGTGTGATACGAGTCAAAACTTTTTCTCCTGTAACTGCGCGAAAAGCATGTATTCTTGCTTAAAACAACTAAACAACCTGTTTTAGACCGAAACGAGTTAAATCTGAACACATCGGTTTTACAAGTGTCTGTGTGATACGTGAAAACTTTTTCTCCTGTAACTGCGCGAAAAGCATGTATTCTTGCTTAAAACAACGAAACAACCTGTTAGAGACCGAAACGAGTGTCTGTGTGATACGAGTCAAAACTTTTTCTCCTGTAACTGCGCGAAAAGCATGTATTCTTGCTTAAAACAACGAAACAACCTGTTTTAGACCAAAACGAGTAAAATCTGAACACATCGGTTTTACAAGTGTTTGTGTGATACGAGTCAAAACTTTTTCTCCTGTAACTGCGCGAAAAGCATGTATTCTTGCTTAACACAACGAAACAAGCTGTTTTAGACCGAAACGAGTTAAATCTGAACACATCGGTTTTACAGGTGTCTGTGTGATACGACTCAAAACTTTTTTCTCCTATAACAGCGCGAAAAGCATGTATTCTTGCTTAACACAACGAAACAAGATGTTCTAGACCGAAACGAGCTAAATCTGAACACATCGGTTTTACAAGTGTCCGTGTGATACGCTTCAAAACTTTTTCTCCTGTAACTGCGCGAAAAGCATATATTCTTGCTTAAAACAACGAAACAAGCTGTTTTAGACCGAAACGAGTTAAATCTGAACACATCGGTTTTACAAGTGTCTGTGTGATACGTCGAAACTTTTTCTCTTATAACTGCGCGGAAAGCATGTATTCGTGCTTAATACAACGGGACAAGCTGTTTTAGGCCGAAACGAGGTAAATCTGAACACATCGGTTTTACAAGTGTCTGTGTGATACGACTCAAACCTTTTTTCTCCTATAACTGCGCGAAAAGCATGTATTCTTGCTTAACACGAAGAAACAAGCTGTTTTAGAACGAAGCGAGCTAGATCTAAACACATCGGTTTTACAAGTGTCTGTGTGATACGAGTCAAAACTTTTTCTCTTATAACTGCGCGAAAAGCATGTATTCGTGCTTAATACAACGAAACAAGCTGTTTTAGACAGAAACGAGCTAAATCTGAAGACATCGGTTTTACAAGTGTCTGTGTGATACGTCAAAACTTTTTCTCTTATAACTGTGCGAAAAGCATGTATTCGTGCTGAATACAACGAAACCAGCTGTTTTAGACCGAAACGAGCTAAATCTGAAGACATCGGTTTTACAAGTGTCCGTGTGATACGCTTCAAAACTTTTTCTCCTGTAACTGCGCGAAAAGCATGTATTCTTGCTTAAAATAACGAAACAAGCTGTTTTAGACCGAAACGAGTTAAATCTGAACACATCGGTTTTACAAGTGTCTGTGTGATACGAGTCAAAACTTTTTCTCCTGTAACTGCGCGAAAAGCATGTATTCTTGCTTAAAACAACTAAACAACCTGTTTTAGACCGAAACGAGTTAAATCTGAACACATCGGTTTTACAAGTGTCTGTGTTTTACGTCAAAACTTTTTCTCCTGTAACTGCGCGAAAAGCATGTATTCTTGCTTAAAACAACGAAACAACCTGTTTTAAACCGAAACGAGTGTCTGTGTGATACGAGTCAAAACTTTTTCTCTTATAACTGCGCGAAAAGCATGTATTCGTGCTTATTACAACGAAACAAGCTGTTTTAGACCGAAACGAGTTAAATCTGAACACATCAGTTTTACAAGTGTCTGTGTGATACGTCAAAACTTTTTCTCCTGTAACTGCGCGAAAAGCATGTATTCTTGCTTAACACAACGAAACAAGCTGTTTTAGACCGAAACGAGTTAAATCTGAACACATCGGTTTTACAAGTGTCTGTGTGATACGAGTCCAAACTTTTTCTCCTGTAACTGCGCGAAAAGCATGTATTCTTGCTTAACACAACGAAACAAGCTGTTTTAGACCGAAACGAGTTAAATCTGAACACATCAGTTTTACAAGTGTCTGTGTGATCCGTCAAAACTTTTTCTCCTGTAACTGCGCGAAAAGCATGTATTCTTGCTTAATACAACGAGACAAGCTGTTTTAGACCGAAACGAGTTAAATCTGAACACATCGGTTTTACAAGTGTCTGATACGACTCAAAACTTTTTTCTCCTATAACTGCGCGAAAAGCATGTATTCTTGCTTAACACAACGAAACAAGCTGTTTTAGACCGAAACGAGTAAAATCTGAAGACATCGGTTTTACAAGTGTCTGTGTGATACGAGTCAAAACTTTTTCTCCTGTAACTGCGCGAAAAGCATGTATTCTTGCTTAAATCAACGAAACAAGCTGTTTTAGACCGAAACGAGTTAAATCTGAACACATCGGATTTACAAGTGTCTGTGTGATACGAGTCAAAACTTTTTCTCCTGTAACTGCGCGAAAAGCATGTATTCTTGCTTAAAACAACTAAACAACCTGTTTTAGACCGAAACGAGTTAAATCTGAACACATCAGTTTTACAAGTGTCTGTGTGATACGAGTCAAAACTTTTTCTCTTATAACGGCGCGAAAAGCATGTATTCGTGCTTAATACAACGAAACAAGCTGTTTTAGACCGAAACGAGCTAAATCTGAAGACATCGGTTTTACAAGTGGCCATGTGATACGCGTCAAAACTTTTTCTCCTGTAACTGCGCGAAAAGCATGTATTCTTGCTTAAAACAACGAAACAACTTGTTTTAGACCGAAACGAGTTAAATCTGAACACATCGGTTTTACAGGTGTCTGTGTGATACGACTCAAAACTTTTTTCTCCTATAACTGCGCGAAAAGCATGTTTTCTTGCTTAACACAACGAAACAAGCTGTTCTAGACCGAAACGAGCTAAATCTGAACACATCGGTTTTACAAGTGTCCGTGTGATGCGCTTCAAAACTTTTTCTCCTGTAACTGCCCGAAAAGCATATATTCTTGCTTAAAACAACGAAACAAGCTGTTTTAGACCGAAACGAGTTAAATCTGAACACATCGGTTTTACAAGTGTCTGTGTGATACGTCAAAACTTTTTCTCTTATAACTGCGCGGAAAGCATGTATTCGTGCTTAATACAACGAAACAAGCTGTTTTAGACCGAAACGAGTTAAATCTGAACACATCGGTTTTACAAGTGTCTGTGTGATACGTCAAAACTTTTTCTCTTTTAACTGCGCGAAAAGCACGTATTCGTGCTTATTACAACGAAACAAGCTGTTTTAGACCAAAACGAGTTAAATCGGAACACATCGGTTTTACAAGTGTCTGTGTGATACGACTCAAAACTTTTTTCTCCTATAACTGCGCGAAAAGCATGTATTCTTGCTTAACACAACGAAACAAGCTGTTTTAGACCGAAACGAGTAAAATCTGAAGACATCGGTTTTACAAGTGTCTGTGTGATACGAGTTAAAACTTTTTCTCCTGTAACTGCGCGAAAAGCATGTATTCTTGCTTAAATCAACGAAACAAGCTGTTTTAGACCGAAACGAGTTAAATTTGAACACATCGGATTTACAAGTGTCTGTGTGATACGAGTCAAAACTTTTTCTCCTGTAACTGCGCGAAAAGCATGTATTCTTGCTTAAAACAACTAAACAACCTGTTTTAGACCGAAACGAGTTAAATCTGAACACATCAGTTTTACAAGTGTCTGTGTGATACGAGTCAAAACTTTTTCTCTTATAACGGCGCGAAAAGCATGTATTCGTGCTTAATACAACGAAACAAGCTGTTTTAGACCGAAACGAGCTAAATCTGAAGACATCGGTTTTACAAGTGGCCATGTGATACGCGTCAAAACTTTTTCTCCTGTAACTGCGCGAAAAGCATGTATTCTTGCTTAAAACAACGAAACAACTTGTTTTAGACCGAAACGAGTTAAATCTGAACACATCGGTTTTACAGGCGTCTGTGTGATACGACTCAAAACTTTTTTCTCCTATAACTGCGCGAAAAGCATGTATTCTTGCTTAACACAACGAAACAAGCTGTTCTAGACCGAAACGAGCTAAATCTGAACACATCGGTTTTACAAGTGTCTGTGCGATACGTCAAAACTTTTTCTCTTATAACTGCGCGGAAAGCATGTATTCGTGCTTAATACAACGAAACAAGCTGTTTTAGACCGAAACGAGTTAAATCTGAACACATCGGTTTTACAAGTGTCTGTGTGATACGTCAAAACTTTTTCTCTTTTAACTGCGCGAAAAGCATGTATTCGTGCTTATTACAACGAAACAAGCTGTTTTAGACCGAAACGAGCTAAATCTGAAGACATCGGTTTTACAAGTGTCCATGTGATACGCGTCAAAACTTTTTCTCCTGTAACTGCGCGAAAAGCATGTATTCTTGCTTATAACAACGAAACAAGCTGTTTTAGACCGAAACGAGTAAAATCTGAACACATCGGTTTTACAAGTGTCTGTGTGATACGAGTCAAAACTTTTTCTCCTGTAACTGCGCGAAATGCATGTATTCTTGCTTAAAACAACGAAACAACCTGTTTTAGACCAAAACGAGTAAAATCTGAACACATCGGTTTTACAAGTGTTTGTGTGATACGAGTCAAAACTTTTTCTCCTGTAACTGCGCGAAAAGCATGTATTCTTGCTTAAAACAACTAAACAACCTGTTTTAGACCGAAACGAGTTAAATCTGAACACATCGGTTTTACAAGTGTCTGTGTGATACGTCAAAACTTTTTCTCCTGTAACTGCGCGAAAAGCATGTATTCTTGCTTAAAACAACGAAACAACCTGTTTTAGACCGAAACGAGTGTCTGTGTGATACGAGTCAAAACTTTTTCTCTTATAACTGCGCGAAAAGCATGTATTCGTGCTTATTACAACGAAACAAGCTGTTTTAGACAGAAACGAGCTAAATCTGAACACATCGGATTTACAAGTGTCTGTGTGATACGTCAAAACTTTTTCTCTTTTAACTGCGCGAAAAGCATGTATTCGTGCTTATTACAACGAAACAAGCTGTTTTAGACCGAAACGAGCTAAATCTGAAGACATCGGTTTTACAAGTGTCCATGTGATACGCGTCAAAACTTTTTCTCCTGTAACTGCGCGAAAAGCATGTATTCTTGCTTATAACAACGAAACAAGCTGTTTTAGACCGAAACGAGTAAAATCTGAACACATCGGTTTTACAAGTGTCTGTGTGATACGAGTCAAAACTTTTTCTCCTGTAACTGCGTGAAATGCATGTATTCTTGCTTAAAACAACGAAACAACCTGTTTTAGACCAAAACGAGTAAAATCTGAACACATCGGTTTTACAAGTGTTTGTGTGATACGAGTCAAAACTTTTTCTCCTGTAACTGCGCGAAAAGCATGTATTCTTGCTTAAAACAACTAAACAACCTGTTTTAGACCGAAACGAGTTAAATCTGAACACATCGGTTTTACAAGTGTCTGTGTGATACGTCAAAACTTTTTCTCCTGTAACTGCGCGAAAAGCATGTATTCTTGCTTAAAACAACGAAACAACCTGTTTTAGACCGAAACGAGTGTCTGTGTGATACGAGTCAAAACTTTTTCTCTTATAACTGCGCGAAAAGCATGTATTCGTGCTTATTACAACGAAACAAGCTGTTTTAGACAGAAACGAGCTAAATCTGAACACATCGGATTTACAAGTGTCTGTGTGATACGAGTCAAAACTTTTTCTCCTGTAACTGCGCGAAAAGCATGTATTCTTGCTTAACACAACGAAACAAGCTGTTTTAGACCGAAACGAGTTAAATCTGAACACATCAGTTTTACAAGTGTCTGTGTGATACGTCAAAACTTTTTCTCCTGTAACTGCGCGAAAAGCATGTATTCTTGCTTAACACAACGAAACAAGCTGTTTTAGACCGAAACGAGTTAAATCTGAACACATCGGTTTTACAAGTGTCTGTGTGATACGAGTCAATACTTTTTCTCCTGTAACTGCGCGAAAAGCATGTATTCTTGCTTAATACAACGAGACAAGCTGTTTTAGACCGAAACGAGTGAAATCTGAACACATCGGTTTTACAAGTGTCTGTGTGATACGACTCAAAACTTTTTTCTCCTATAACTGCGCGAAAAGCATGTATTCTTGCTTAACACAACGAAACAAGCTGTTTTAGACCGAAACGAGTAAAATCTGAAGACATCGGTTTTACAAGTGTCTGTGTGATACGTCAAAACTTTTTCTCCTGTAACTGCGCGAAAAGCATGTATTCTTACTTAAAACAACGAAACAACCTGTTTTAGACCGAAACGAGTGTCTGTGTGATACGAGTCAAAACTTTTTCTCTTATAACTGCGCGAAAAGCATGTATTCGTGCTTAATACAACGAAACAAGCTGTTTTAGACAGAAACGAGCTAAATCTGAAGACATCGGTTTTACAAGTGTCGGTGTGATACGTCAAAACTTTTTCTCTTATAACTGCGCGAAAAGCATGTATTCGTGCTTAATACAACGAAACAAGCTGTTTTAGACCGAAACGAGTTAAATCTGAACACATCGGATTTACAAGTGTCTGTGTGATACGAGTCAAAACTTTTTCTCCTGTAACTGCGCGAAAAGCATGTATTCTTGCTTAACACAACGAAACAAGCTGTTTTAGACCGAAACGAGTTAAATCTGAACACATCAGTTTTACAAGTGTCTGTGTGATCCGTCAAAACTTTTTCTCCTGTAACTGCGCGAAAAGCATGTATTCTTGCTTAACACAACGAAACAAGCTGTTTTAGACCGAAACGAGTTAAATCTGAACACATCGGTTTTACAAGTGTCTGTGTGATACGAGTCAATACTTTTTCTCCTGTAACTGCGGGAAAAGCATGTATTCTTGCTTAACACAACGAAACAAGCTGTTTTAGACCGAAACAAGTGTCTGTGTGATACGAGTCAAAACTTTTTCTCTTATAACGGCGCGAAAAGCATGTATTCGTGCTTAATACAACGAAACAAGCTGTTTTAGACCGAAACGAGCTAAATCTGAAGACATCGGTTTTACAAGTGGCCATGTGATACGCGTCAAAACTTTTTCTCCTGTAACTGCGCGAAAAGCATGTATTCTTGCTTAAAAGAACGAAACAAGCTGTTTAGACCGAAACGAGTTAAATCTGAACACATCGGTTTTACAAGTGGCCATGTGATACGCGTCAAAACTTTTTCTCCTGTCTCTGCGCGAAAAGCATGTATTCTTGCTTAAAACAACGACACAACTTGTTTTAGACCTATAACTGCGCGAAAAGCATGTATTCTTGCTTAACACAACGAAACAAGCTGTTCTAGACCGAAACGAGCTAAATCTGAACACATCGGTTTTACAAGTGTCCGTGTGATACGCTTCAAAACTTTTTCTCCTGTAACTGCCCGAAAAGCATATATTCTTGCTTAAAACAACGAAACAAGCTGTTTTAGACCGAAACGAGTTAAATCTGAACACATCGGTTTTACAAGTGTCTGTGTGATACGAGTCAAAACTTTTTCTCCTGTAACTGCGCGAAAAGCATGTATTCTTGCTTAAAACAACTAAACAACCTGTTTTAGACCGAAACGAGTTAAATCTGAACACATCAGTTTTACAAGTGTCTGTCTGATACGAGTCAAAACTTTTTCTCTTATAACGGCGCGAAAAGCATGTATTCGTGCTTAATACAACTAAACAACCTGTTTTAGACCGAAACGAGTTAAATCTGAACACATCAGTTTTACAAGTGTCTGTCTGATACGAGTCAAAACTTTTTCTCTTATAACGGCGCGAAAAGCATGTATTCGTGCTTAATACATCGAAACAAGCTGTTTTAGACCGAAACGAGCTAAATCTGAAGACATCGGTTTTACAAGTGGCCATGTGATACGCGTCAAAACCTTTTCTCCTGTAACTGCGCGAAAAGCATGTATTCTTGCTTAAAACAGCGAAACAAGCTGTTTTAGACCGAAACGAGTTAAATCTGAACACATCGGTTTTACAAGTGGCCATGTGATACGCGTCAAAACTTTTTCTCCTGTAACTGCGCGAAAAGCATATATTCTTGCTTAAAACAACGAAACAAGCTGTTTTAGACCGAAACGAGTTAAATCTGAACACATCGGTTTTACAAGTGTCTGTGTGATACGTCAAAACTTTTTCTCTTATAACTGCGCGGAAAGCATGTATTCGTGCTTAATACAACGAAACAAGCTGTTTTAGACCGAAACGAGTTAAATCTGAACACATCGGTTTTACAAGTGTCTGTGTGATACGTCAAAACTTTTTCTCTTTTAACTGCGCGAAAAGCATGTATTCGTGCTTATTACAACGAAACAAGCTGTTTTAGGCCGAAACGAGCTAAATCTGAAGACATCGGTTTTACAAGTGTCCATGTGATACGCGTCAAAACTTTTTCTCCTGTAACTGCGCGAAAAGCATGTATTCTTGCTTATAACAACGAAACAAGCTGTTTTAGACCGAAACGAGTAAAATCTGAACACATCGGATTTACAAGTGTCTCTGTGATACGAGTCAAAACGTTTTCTCCTGTAACTGCGCGAAAAGCATGTATTCTTGCTTAACACAACGAAACAAGCTGTTTTAGACCGAAACGAGTTAAATCTGAACACATCGGTTTTACAAGTGTCTGTGTGATACGAGTCAAAACTTTTTCTCCTGTAACTGCGCGAAAAGCATGTATTCTTGCTTAACACAACGAAACAAGCTGTTTTAGACCGAAAGGGGTTAAATCTGAACACATCGGTTTTACAAGTGTCTGTGTGATACGTCAAAACTTTTTCTCTTATAACTGCGCGGAAAGCATGTATTCGTGCTTAATACAACGAAACAAGCTGTTTTAGACCGAAACGAGTTAAATCTGAACACATCGGTTTTACAAGTGTCTGTGTGATACGTCAAAACTTTTTCTCTTTTAACTGCGCGAAAAGCATGTATTCGTGCTTATTACAACGAAACAAGCTGTTTTAGGCCGAAACGAGCTAAATCTGAAGACATCGGTTTTACAAGTGTCCATGTGATACGCGTCAAAACTTTTTCTCCTGTAACTGCGCGAAAAGCATGTATTCTTGCTTAACACAACGAAACAAGCTGTTTTAGACCGAAACGAGTAAAATCTGAACACATCGGTTTTACAAGTGTCTGTGTGATACGAGTCAAAACTTTTTCTCCTGTAACTGCGCGAAATGCATGTATTCTTGCTTAAAACAACGAAACAACCTGTTTTAGACCAAAACGAGTAAAATCTGAACACATCGGTTTTACAAGTGTTTGTGTGATACGAGTCAAAACTTTTTCTCCTGTAACTGCGCGAAAAGCATGTATTCTTGCTTAAAACAACTAAACAACCTGTTTTAGACCGAAACGAGTTAAATCTGAACACATCGGTTTTACAAGTGTCTGTGTGATACGTCAAAACTTTTTCTCCTGTAACTGCGCGAAAAGCATGTATTCTTGCTTAAAACAACGAAACAACCTGTTTTAGACCGAAACGAGTGTCTGTGTGATACGAGTCAAAACTTTTTCTCTTATAACTGCGCGAAAAGCATGTATTCGTGCTTATTACAACGAAACAAGCTGTTTTAGACAGAAACGAGCTAAATCTGAACACATCGGATTTACAAGTGTCTGTGTGATACGAGTCAAAACTTTTTCTCCTGTAACTGCGCGAAAAGCATGTATTCTTGCTTAACACAACGAAACAAGCTGTTTTAGACCGAAACGAGTTAAATCTGAACACATCAGTTTTACAAGTGTCTGTGTGATACGTCAAAACTTTTTCTCCTGTAACTGCGCGAAAAGCATGTATTCTTGCTTAACACAACGAAACAAGCTGTTTTAGACCGAAACGAGTTAAATCTGAACACATCGGTTTTACAAGTGTCTGTGTGATACGAGTCAATACTTTTTCTCCTGTAAACTGCGCGAAAAGCATGTATTCTTGCTTAATACAACGAGACAAGCTGTTTTAGACCGAAACGAGTTAAATCTGAACACATCGGTTTTACAAGTGTCTGTGTGATACGACTCAAAACTTTTTTCTCCTATAACTGCGCGAAAAGCATGTATTCTTGCTTAACACAACGAAACAAGCTGTTTTAGACCGAAACGAGTAAAATTTGAAGACATCGGTTTTACAAGTGTCTGTGTGATACGTCAAAACTTTTTCTCCTGTAACTGCGCGAAAAGCATGTATTCTTACTTAAAACAACGAAACAACCTGTTTTAGACCGAAACGAGTGTCTGTGTGATACGAGTCAAAACTTTTTCTCTTATAACTGCGCGAAAAGCATGTATTCGTGCTTAATACAACGAAACAAGCTGTTTTAGACAGAAACGAGCTAAATCTGAAGACATCGGTTTTACAAGTGTCGGTGTGATACGTCAAAACTTTTTCTCTTATAACTGCGCGAAAAGCATGTATTCTTGCTTAACACAACGAAACAAGCTGTTTTAGACCGAAACAAGTGTCTGTGTGATACGAGTCAAAACTTTTTCTCTTATAACGGCGCGAAAAGCATGTATTCGTGCTTAATACAACGAAACAAGCTGTTTTAGACCGAAACGAGCTAAATCTGAAGACATCGGTTTTACAAGTGGCCATGTGATACGCGTCAAAACTTTTTCTCCTGTAACTGCGCGAAAAGCATGTATTCTTGCTTAAAACAACGAAACAAGCTGTTTAGACCGAAACGAGTTAAATCTGAACACATCGGTTTTACAAGTGGCCATGTGATACGCGTCAAAACTTTTTCTCCTGTCTCTGCGCGAAAAGCATGTATTCTTGCTTAAAACAACGACACAACTTGTTTTAGACCTATAACTACGCGAAAAGCATGTATTCTTGCTTAACACAACGAAACAAGCTGTTCTAGACCGAAACGAGCTAAATCTGAACACATCGGTTTTACAAGTGTCCGTGTGATACGCTTCAAAACTTTTTCTCCTGTAACTGCCCGAAAAGCATATATTCTTGCTTAAAACAACGAAACAAGCTGTTTTAGACCGAAACGAGTTAAATCTGAACACATCGGTTTTACAAGTGTCTGTGTGATACGAGTCAAAACTTTTTCTCCTGTAACTGCGCGAAAAGCATGTATTCTTGCTTAAAACAACTAAACAACCTGTTTTAGACCGAAACGAGTTAAATCTGAACACATCAGTTTTACAAGTGTCTGTCTGATACGAGTCAAAACTTTTTCTCTTATAACGGCGCGAAAAGCATGTATTCGTGCTTAATACAACGAAACAAGCTGTTTTAGACCGAAACGAGCTAAATCTGAAGACATCGGTTTTACAAGTGGCCATGTGATACGCGTCAAAACTTTTTCTCCTGTAACTGCGCGAAAAGCATGTATTCTTGCTTAAAACAACGAAACAAGCTGTTTTAGACCGAAACGAGTTAAATCTGAACACATCGGTTTTACAAGTGGCCATGTGATACGCGTCAAAACTTTTTCTCCTGTAACTGCGCGAAAAGCATATATTCTTGCTTAAAACAACGAAACAAGCTGTTTTAGACCGAAACGAGTTAAATCTGAACACATCGGTTTTACAAGTGTCTGTGTGATACGTCAAAACTTTTTCTCTTATAACTGCGCGGAAAGCATGTATTCGTGCTTAATACAACGAAACAAGCTGTTTTAGACCGAAACGAGTTAAATCTGAACACATCGGTTTTACAAGTGTCTGTGTGATACGTCAAAACTTTTTCTCTTTTAACTGCGCGAAAAGCATGTATTCGTGCTTATTACAACGAAACAAGCTGTTTTAGGCCGAAACGAGCTAAATCTGAAGACATCGGTTTTACAAGTGTCCATGTGATACGCGTCAAAACTTTTTCTCCTGTAACTGCGCGAAAAGCATGTATTCTTGCTTATAACAACGAAACAAGCTGTTTTAGACCGAAACGAGTAAAATCTGAACACATCGGATTTACAAGTGTCTGTGTGATACGAGTCAAAACGTTTTCTCCTGTAACTGCGCGAAAAGCATGTATTCTTGCTTAACACAACGAAACAAGCTGTTTTAGACCGAAACGAGTTAAATCTGAACACATCGGTTTTACAAGTGTCTGTGTGATACGAGTCAAAACTTTTTCTCCTGTAACTGCGCGAAAAGCATGTATTCTTGCTTAACACAACGAAACAAGCTGTTTTAGACCGAAAGGAGTTAAATCTGAACACATCGGTTTTACAAGTGTCTGTGTGATACGAGTCAATACTTTTTGTCCTGTAACTGCGCGAAAAGCATGTATTCTTGCTTAAAACAACGAAACAACCTGTTTTAGACCGAAACAATTTAAATCTGAACACATCGGTTTTACAAGTGTCTGTGTGATACGAGTCAAAACTTTTTCTCTTATAACAGAGCGAAAAGCATGTATTCGTGCTTAATACAACGAAACAAGCTGTTTTAGACCGAAACGAGTTAAATCTGAACACATCGGTTTCACAAGTGTCTGTGTGATACGTCGAAACTTTTTCTCTTATAACTGCGCGGAAAGCATTAATTCGTGCCTAATACAACGAGACAAGCTGTTTTAGACCGAAACGAGTTAAATCTGAACACATCGGTTTTACAATTGTCTGTGTGATACGACTCAAACCTTTTTTCTCCTATAACTGCGCGAAAAGCATGTATTCTTGCTTAACACAACGAAACAAGCTGTTTTAGAACGAAGCGTGCTAGATCTGAAGACATCGGTTTTACAAGTGTCCGTGTGATACGCTTCAAAACTTTTTCTCCTGTAACTGCGCGAAAAGCATGTATTCTTGCTTAAAACAACGAAACAAGCTGTTTTAGACCGAAACGAGTTAAATCTGAACACATCGGTTTTACAAGTGTCTGTGTGATACGAGTCAAAACTTTTTCTCTTATAACTGCGCGAAAAGCATGTATTCGTGCTTAATACAACGAAACAAGCTGTTTTAGACCGAAACGAGCTAAATCTGAAGACATCGGTTTTACAAGTGTCTGTGTGATACGTCAAAACTTTTTCTCTTATAACTGCGCGGAAAGCATGTATTCGTGCTTAATACTACGAAACAAGCTGTTTTAGACCGAAACGAGTTAAATCTGAACACATCGGTTTTACAAGTGTCTCTGTGATACGTCAAAACTTTTTCTCTTTTAACTGCGCGAAAAGCATGTATTCGTGCTTAATACAACGAAACAAGCTGTTTTAGACCGAAACGAGCTAAATCTGAAGACATCGGTTTTACAAATGTCCATGTGATACGCGTCAAAACTTTTTCTTCTGTAACTGCGCGAAAAGCATGTATTCTTGCTTATAACAACGAAACAAGCTGTTTTAGACCGAAACGAGTAAAATCTAAACACATCGGATTTACAAGTGTCTGTGTGATACGAGTCAAAACTTTTTCTCCTGTAACTGCGCGAAAAGCATGTATTCTTGCTTACCACAACGAAACAAGCTGTTTTAGACCGAAACGAGTTAAATCTGAACACATCGATTTTACAAGTGTCTGTGTGATACGAGTCAAAACTTTTTCTCCTGTAACTGCGCGAAAAGCATGTATTCTTGCTTAACACAACGAAACAATCTGTTTTAGACCGAAACGAGTTAAATCTGAACACATCGGTTTTACAAGTGTCTGTGTGATACGAGTCAAAACTTTTTCTCCTGTAACTGCGCGAAAAGCATGTATTCTTGCTTAACACAACGAAACAAGCTGTTTTAGACCGAAAGGAGTTAAATCTGAACACATCGGTTTTACAAGTGTCTGTGTGATACGAGTCAAAACTTTTTCTCTTATAACAGCGCGAAAAGCATGTATTCGTGCTTAATACAACGAAACAAGCTGTTTTAGACCGAAACGAGTTAAATCTGAACACATCGGTTTTACAAGTGTCTGTGTGATACGTCGAAACTTTTTCTCTTATAACTGCGCGGAAAGCATGTATTCGTGCTTAATACAACGAGACAAGCTGTTTTAGACCGAAACGAGTTAAATCTGAACACATCGGTTTTACAATTGTCTGTGTGATACGACTCAAACCTTTTTTCTCCTATAACTGCGGGAAAAGCATGTATTCTTGCTTAACACAACGAAACAAGCTGTTTTAGAACGAAGCGACCTAGATCTGAAGACATCGGTTTTACAAGTGTCCGTGTGATACGCTTCAAAACTTTTTCTCCTGTAACTGCGCGAAAAGCATGTATTCTTGCTTAAAACAACGAAACAAGCTGTTTTAGACCGAAGCGAGTTAAATCTGAACACCGGTTTTACAAGTGTCTGTGTGATACGAGTCAAAACTTTTTCTCCTGTAACTGCGCGAAAAGCATGTATTCTTGCTTAAAACAACGAAACAACCTGTTTTAGACCAAAACGAGGTAAATCTGAACACATCGGTTTTACAAGTGTCTGTGTGATACGAGTCAAAACTTTTTCTCTTATAACTGCGCGAAAAGCATGTATTCGTGCTTAATACAACGAAACAAGCTGTTTTATACCGAAACGAGCTAAATCTGAAGACATCGGTTTTACAAGTGTCCATGTGATACGCGTCAAAACTTTTTCTCCTGTACCTGCGCGAAAAGCATGTATTCTTGCTTAAAACAACGAAACAAGCTGTTTTAGACCGAAACGAGTTAAATCTGAACACATCGGATTTACAAGTGTCTGTGTGATACGAGTCAAAACTTTTTCTCCTGTAACGGCGCGAAAAGCATGTATTTTTGCTTAAAACAACTAAACAACCTGTTTTAGACCGAAACGAGTAAAATCTGAACACATCGGATTTACAAGTGTGTGTGTGATACGAGTCAAAACTTTTTCTCCTGTAACTGCGCGAAAAGCATGTATTCTTGCTTAAAACAACGAAACAACCTGTTTTAGACCAAAACGAGTTAAATCTGAACACATCGGTTTTACAAGTGTTTGTGTGATACGAGTCAAAACTTTTTCTCCTGTAACTGCGCGAAAAGCATGTATTCTTGCTTAAAACAACGAAACAACCTGTTTTAGACCGAAACGAGTGTCTGTGTGATACGAGTCAAAACTTTTTCTCTTATAACTGCGCGAAAAGCATGTATTCGTGCTTAATACAACGAAACAAGCTGTTTTAGACAGAAACGAGCTAAATCTGAAGACATCGGTTTTACAAGTGTCTGTGTGATACGTCAAAACTTTTTCTCCTGTAACTGCGCGAAAAGCATGTATTCTTGCTTAAAACAACGAAAAACTTGTTTTAGACCGAAACGAGTTGAATCTGAACACATCGGTTTTACAAGTGTCTGTGTGATACGAGTCAAACCTTTTTCTCTTATAAAGGCGCGAAAAGCATGTATTCGTGCTTAATACAACGAAACAAGCTGTTTTAGACCGAAACGAGATAAATCTGAACACATCGGTTTTACAAGTGTCTGTGTGATACGTCGAAACTTTTTCTCTTATAACTGCGCGGAAAGCATGTATTCGAGCTTAATACAACGAGACAAGCTGTTTTAGACCGAAACGAGTTAAATCTGAACACATCGGTTTTACAAGTGTCTGTGTGATACGAGTCAAAACTTTTTCTCTTATAACTGCGCGAAAAGCACGTATTTGTGCTTAATACAACGAAACAAGCTGTTTTAGACAGAAACGAGCTAAATCTGAAGACATCGGTTTTACAAGTGTCTGTGTGATACGACTCAAAATTTTTTTCTCCTATAACTGCGCGAAAAGCATGTATTCTTGCTTAACACAACAAAACAAGCTGTTTTAGAAAGAAGAGAGCTAGATCTGAACACATCGGTTTTACAAGTGTCTGTGTGATACGTCAAAACTTTTTCTCTTATAACTGCGCGAAAAGCACGTATTTGTGCTTAATACAACGAAACAAGCTGTTTTAGACAGAAACGAGCTAAATCTGAAGACATCGGTTTTACAAGTGTCTGTGTGATACGACTCAAAATTTTTTTCTCCTGTAACTGCGCGAAAAGCATGTATTCTTGCTTAACACAACGAAACAAGCTGTTTTAGACCGAAACGAGTTAAATCTGAACACATCGGTATTACAAGTGTCTGTGTGATACGAGTCAAAACGTTTTCTTCTGTAACTGCGCGAAAAGCATGTATTCTTGCTTAAAACAACGAAACAACCTGTTTTAGACCGAAACGAGTTAAATCTGAACACATCGGTTTTACAAGTGTCTGTGTGATACGAGTCAAAACTTTTTCTCTTATAACTGCGCGAAAAGCATGTATTCGTGCTTAATACAACGAAACAAGCTGTTTTAGACCGAAACGAGCTAAATCTGAAGACATCGGTTTTACAAGTGTCCATGTGCTACCCGTCAAAACTTTTTCTCCTGTAACTGCGCGAAAAGCATGTATTCTTGCTTATAACAACGAAACAAGCTGTTTTAGACCGAAACGAGTTAAATCTGAACACATCGGATTTACAAGTGTCTGTGTGATACGTCAAAACGTTTTCTCCTGTAACTGCGCGAAAAGCATGTATTCTTGCTTAACACAATGAAACCAGCTGTTCTAGACCGAAACGAGCTAAATCTGAACACATCGGTTTTACAAGTGTCCGTGTGATACGCTTCAAAACTTTTTCTCCTGTAACTGCCCGAAAAGCATATATTCTTGCTTAAAACAACGAAACAAGCTGTTTTAGACCGAAACGAGTTAAATCTGAACACATCGGTTTTACAAGTGTCTGTGTGATACGAGTCAAAACTTTTTCTCCTGTAACTGCGCGAAAAGCATGTATTCTTGCTTAAAACAACTAAACAACCTGTTTTAGACCGAAACGAGTTAAATCTGAACACATCAGTTTTACAAGTGTCTGTCTGATACGAGTCAAAACTTTTTCTCTTATAACGGCGCGAAAAGCATGTATTCGTGCTTAATACAACTAAACAACCTGTTTTAGACCGAAACGAGTTAAATCTGAACACATCAGTTTTACAAGTGTCTGTCTGATACGAGTCAAAACTTTTTCTCTTATAACGGCGCGAAAAGCATGTATTCGTGCTTAATACAACGAAACAAGCTGTTTTAGACCGAAACGAGCTAAATCTGAAGACATCGGTTTTACAAGTGGCCATGTGATACGCGTCAAAACCTTTTCTCCTGTAACTGCGCGAAAAGCATGTATTCTTGCTTAAAACAGCGAAACAAGCTGTTTTAGACCGAAACGAGTTAAATCTGAACACATCGGTTTTACAAGTGGCCATGTGATACGCGTCAAAACTTTTTCTCCTGTAACTGCGCGAAAAGCATATATTCTTGCTTAAAACAACGAAACAAGCTGTTTTAGACCGAAACGAGTTAAATCTGAACACATCGGTTTTACAAGTGTCTGTGTGATACGTCAAAACTTTTTCTCTTATAACTGCGCGGAAAGCATGTATTCGTGCTTAATACAACGAAACAAGCTGTTTTAGACCGAAACGAGTTAAATCTGAACACATCGGTTTTACAAGTGTCTGTGTGATACGTCAAAACTTTTTCTCTTTTAACTGCGCGAAAAGCATGTATTCGTGCTTATTACAACGAAACAAGCTGTTTTAGGCCGAAACGAGCTAAATCTGAAGACATCGGTTTTACAAGTGTCCATGTGATACGCGTCAAAACTTTTTCTCCTGTAACTGCGCGAAAAGCATGTATTCTTGCTTATAACAACGAAACAAGCTGTTTTAGACCGAAACGAGTAAAATCTGAACACATCGGATTTACAAGTGTCTGTGTGATACGAGTCAAAACGTTTTCTCCTGTAACTGCGCGAAAAGCATGTATTCTTGCTTAACACAACGAAACAAGCTGTTTTAGACCGAAACGAGTTAAATCTGAACACATCGGTTTTACAAGTGTCTGTGTGATACGAGTCAAAACTTTTTCTCCTGTAACTGCGCGAAAAGCATGTATTCTTGCTTAACACAACGAAACAAGCTGTTTTAGACCGAAAGGGGTTAAATCTGAACACATCGGTTTTACAAGTGTCTGTGTGATACGTCAAAACTTTTTCTCTTATAACTGCGCGGAAAGCATGTATTCGTGCTTAATACAACGAAACAAGCTGTTTTAGACCGAAACGAGTTAAATCTGAACACATCGGTTTTACAAGTGTCTGTGTGATACGTCAAAACTTTTTCTCTTTTAACTGCGCGAAAAGCATGTATTCGTGCTTATTACAACGAAACAAGCTGTTTTAGGCCGAAACGAGCTAAATCTGAAGACATCGGTTTTACAAGTGTCCATGTGATACGCGTCAAAACTTTTTCTCCTGTAACTGCGCGAAAAGCATGTATTCTTGCTTAACACAACGAAACAAGCTGTTTTAGACCGAAACGAGTAAAATCTGAACACATCGGTTTTACAAGTGTCTGTGTGATACGAGTCAAAACTTTTTCTCCTGTAACTGCGCGAAATGCATGTATTCTTGCTTAAAACAACGAAACAACCTGTTTTAGACCAAAACGAGTAAAATCTGAACACATCGGTTTTACAAGTGTTTGTGTGATACGAGTCAAAACTTTTTCTCCTGTAACTGCGCGAAAAGCATGTATTCTTGCTTAAAACAACTAAACAACCTGTTTTAGACCGAAACGAGTTAAATCTGAACACATCGGTTTTACAAGTGTCTGTGTGATACGTCAAAACTTTTTCTCCTGTAACTGCGCGAAAAGCATGTATTCTTGCTTAAAACAACGAAACAACCTGTTTTAGACCGAAACGAGTGTCTGTGTGATACGAGTCAAAACTTTTTCTCTTATAACTGCGCGAAAAGCATGTATTCGTGCTTATTACAACGAAACAAGCTGTTTTAGACAGAAACGAGCTAAATCTGAACACATCGGATTTACAAGTGTCTGTGTGATACGAGTCAAAACTTTTTCTCCTGTAACTGCGCGAAAAGCATGTATTCTTGCTTAACACAACGAAACAAGCTGTTTTAGACCGAAACGAGTTAAATCTGAACACATCAGTTTTACAAGTGTCTGTGTGATACGTCAAAACTTTTTCTCCTGTAACTGCGCGAAAAGCATGTATTCTTGCTTAACACAACGAAACAAGCTGTTTTAGACCGAAACGAGTTAAATCTGAACACATCGGTTTTACAAGTGTCTGTGTGATACGAGTCAATACTTTTTCTCCTGTAACTGCGCGAAAAGCATGTATTCTTGCTTAATACAACGAGACAAGCTGTTTTAGACCGAAACGAGTTAAATCTGAACACATCGGTTTTACAAGTGTCTGTGTGATACGACTCAAAACTTTTTTCTCCTATAACTGCGCGAAAAGCATGTATTCTTGCTTAACACAACGAAACAAGCTGTTTTAGACCGAAACGAGTAAAATCTGAAGACATCGGTTTTACAAGTGTCTGTGTGATACGTCAAAACTTTTTCTCCTGTAACTGCGCGAAAAGCATGTATTCTTACTTAAAACAACGAAACAACCTGTTTTAGACCGAAACGAGTGTCTGTGTGATACGAGTCAAAACTTTTTCTCTTATAACTGCGCGAAAAGCATGTATTCGTGCTTAATACAACGAAACAAGCTGTTTTAGACAGAAACGAGCTAAATCTGAAGACATCGGTTTTACAAGTGTCGGTGTGATACGTCAAAACTTTTTCTCTTATAACTGCGCGAAAAGCATGTATTCTTGCTTAACACAACGAAACAAGCTGTTTTAGACCGAAACAAGTGTCTGTGTGATACGAGTCAAAACTTTTTCTCTTATAACGGCGCGAAAAGCATGTATTCGTGCTTAATACAACGAAACAAGCTGTTTTAGACCGAAACGAGCTAAATCTGAAGACATCGGTTTTACAAGTGGCCATGTGATACGCGTCAAAACTTTTTCTCCTGTAACTGCGCGAAAAGCATGTATTCTTGCTTAAAACAACGAAACAAGCTGTTTAGACCGAAACGAGTTAAATCTGAACACATCGGTTTTACAAGTGGCCATGTGATACGCGTCAAAACTTTTTCTCCTGTCTCTGCGCGAAAAGCATGTATTCTTGCTTAAAACAACGACACAACTTGTTTTAGACCTATAACTACGCGAAAAGCATGTATTCTTGCTTAACACAACGAAACAAGCTGTTCTAGACCGAAACGAGCTAAATCTGAACACATCGGTTTTACAAGTGTCCGTGTGATACGCTTCAAAACTTTTTCTCCTGTAACTGCCCGAAAAGCATATATTCTTGCTTAAAACAACGAAACAAGCTGTTTTACACCGAAACGAGTTAAATCTGAACACATCGGTTTTACAAGTGTCTGTGTGATACGAGTCAAAACTTTTTCTCCTGTAACTGCGCGAAAAGCATGTATTCTTGCTTAAAACAACTAAACAACCTGTTTTAGACCGAAACGAGTTAAATCTGAACACATCAGTTTTACAAGTGTCTGTCTGATACGAGTCAAAACTTTTTCTCTTATAACGGCGCGAAAAGCATGTATTCGTGCTTAATACAACGAAACAAGCTGTTTTAGACCGAAACGAGCTAAATCTGAAGACATCGGTTTCACAAGTGGCCATGTGATACGCGTCAAAACTTTTTCTCCTGTAACTGCGCGAAAAGCATGTATTCTTGCTTAAAACAACGAAACAAGCTGTTTTAGACCGAAACGAGTTAAATCTGAACACATCGGTTTTACAAGTGGCCATGTGATACGCGTCAAAACTTTTTCTCCTGTAACTGCGCGAAAAGCATATATTCTTGCTTAAAACAACGAAACAAGCTGTTTTAGACCGAAACGAGTTAAATCTGAACACATCGGTTTTACAAGTGTCTGTGTGATACGTCAAAACTTTTTCTCTTATAACTGCGCGGAAAGCATGTATTCGTGCTTAATACAACGAAACAAGCTGTTTTAGACCGAAACGAGTTAAATCTGAACACATCGGTTTTACAAGTGTCTGTGTGATACGTCAAAACTTTTTCTCTTTTAACTGCGCGAAAAGCATGTATTCGTGCTTATTACAACGAAACAAGCTGTTTTAGGCCGAAACGAGCTAAATCTGAAGACATCGGTTTTACAAGTGTCCATGTGATACGCGTCAAAACTTTTTCTCCTGTAACTGCGCGAAAAGCATGTATTCTTGCTTATAACAACGAAACAAGCTGTTTTAGACCGAAACGAGTAAAATCTGAACACATCGGATTTACAAGTGTCTGTGTGATACGAGTCAAAACGTTTTCTCCTGTAACTGCGCGAAAAGCATGTATTCTTGCTTAACACAACGAAACAAGCTGTTTTAGACCGAAACGAGTTAAATCTGAACACATCGGTTTTACAAGTGTCTGTGTGATACGAGTCAAAACTTTTTCTCCTGTAACTGCGCGAAAAGCATGTATTCTTGCTTAACACAACGAAACAAGCTGTTTTAGACCGAAAGGAGTTAAATCTGAACACATCGGTTTTACAAGTGTCTGTGTGATACGAGTCAATACTTTTTGTCCTGTAACTGCGCGAAAAGCATGTATTCTTGCTTAAAACAACGAAACAACCTGTTTTAGACCGAAACAATTTAAATCTGAACACATCGGTTTTACAAGTGTCTGTGTGATACGAGTCAAAACTTTTTCTCTTATAACAGAGCGAAAAGCATGTATTCGTGCTTAATACAACGAAACAAGCTGTTTTAGACCGAAACGAGTTAAATCTGAACACATCGGTTTCACAAGTGTCTGTGTGATACGTCGAAACTTTTTCTCTTATAACTGCGCGGAAAGCATTAATTCGTGCTTAATACAACGAGACAAGCTGTTTTAGACCGAAACGAGTTAAATCTGAACACATCGGTTTTACAATTGTCTGTGTGATACGACTCAAACCTTTTTTCTCCTATAACTGCGCGAAAAGCATGTATTCTTGCTTAACACAACGAAACAAGCTGTTTTAGAACGAAGCGTGCTAGATCTGAAGACATCGGTTTTACAAGTGTCCGTGTGATACGCTTCAAAACTTTTTCTCCTGTAACTGCGCGAAAAGCATGTATTCTTGCTTAAAACAACGAAACAAGCTGTTTTAGACCGAAACGAGTTAAATCTGAACACATCGGTTTTACAAGTGTCTGTGTGATACGAGTCAAAACTTTTTCTCCTGTAACTGCGCGGAAAGCATGTATTCGTGCTTAAAACAACAAAACAACCTGTTTTAGACCAAAACGAGGTAAATCTGAACACATCGGTTTTACAAGTGTCTGTGTGATACGAGTCAAAACTTTTTCTCTTATAACTGCGCGAAAAGCATGTATTCGTGCTTAATACAACGAAACAAGCTGTTTTAGACCGAAACGAGCTAAATCTGAAGACATCGGTTTTACAAGTGTCTGTGTGATACGTCAAAACTTTTTCTCTTATAACTGCGCGGAAAGCATGTATTCGTGCTTAATACTACGAAACAAGCTGTTTTAGACCGAAACGAGTTAAATCTGAACACATCGGTTTTACAAGTGTCTGTGTGATACGTCAAAACTTTTTCTCTTTTAACTGCGCGAAAAGCATGTATTCGTGCTTAATACAACGAAACAAGCTGTTTTAGACCGAAACGAGCTAAATCTGAAGACATCGGTTTTACAAATGTCCATGTGATACGCGTCAAAACTTTTTCTTCTGTAACTGCGCGAAAAGCATGTATTCTTGCTTATAACAACGAAACAAGCTGTTTTAGACCGAAACGAGTAAAATCTAAACACATCGGATTTACAAGTGTCTGTGTGATACGAGTCAAAACTTTTTCTCCTGTAACTGCGCGAAAAGCATGTATTCTTGCTTACCACAACGAAACAAGCTGTTTTAGACCGAAACGAGTTAAATCTGAACACATCGATTTTACAAGTGTCTGTGTGATACGAGTCAAAACTTTTTCTCCTGTAACTGCGCGAAAAGCATGTATTCTTGCTTAACACAACGAAACAATCTGTTTTAGACCGAAACGAGTTAAATCTGAACACATCGGTTTTACAAGTGTCTGTGTGATACGAGTCAAAACTTTTTCTCCTGTAACTGCGCGAAAAGCATGTATTCTTGCTTAACACAACGAAACAAGCTGTTTTAGACCGAAAGGAGTTAAATCTGAACACATCGGTTTTACAAGTGTCTGTGTGATACGAGTCAAAACTTTTTCTCTTATAACAGCGCGAAAAGCATGTATTCGTGCTTAATACAACGAAACAAGCTGTTTTAGACCGAAACGAGTTAAATCTGAACACATCGGTTTTACAAGTGTCTGTGTGATACGTCGAAACTTTTTCTCTTATAACTGCGCGGAAAGCATGTATTCGTGCTTAATACAACGAGACAAGCTGTTTTAGACCTAAACGAGTTAAATCTGAACACATCGGTTTTACAATTGTCTGTGTGATACGACTCAAACCTTTTTTCTCCTATAACTGCGGGAAAAGCATGTATTCTTGCTTAACACAACGAAACAAGCTGTTTTAGAACGAAGCGACCTAGATCTGAAGACATCGGTTTTACAAGTGTCCGTGTGATACGCTTCAAAACTTTTTCTCCTGTAACTGCGCGAAAAGCATGTATTCTTGCTTAAAACAACGAAACAAGCTGTTTTAGACCGAAGCGAGTTAAATCTGAACACCGGTTTTACAAGTGTCTGTGTGATACGAGTCAAAACTTTTTCTCCTGTAACTGCGCGAAAAGCATGTATTCTTGCTTAAAACAACGAAACAACCTGTTTTAGACCAAAACGAGGTAAATCTGAACACATCGGTTTTACAAGTGTCTGTGTGATACGAGTCAAAACTTTTTCTCTTATAACTGCGCGAAAAGCATGTATTCGTGCTTAATACAACGAAACAAGCTGTTTTATACCGAAACGAGCTAAATCTGAAGACATCGGTTTTACAAGTGTCCATGTGATACGCGTCAAAACTTTTTCTCCTGTACCTGCGCGAAAAGCATGTATTCTTGCTTAAAACAACGAAACAAGCTGTTTTAGACCGAAACGAGTTAAATCTGAACACATCGGATTTACAAGTGTCTGTGTGATACGAGTCAAAACTTTTTCTCCTGTAACGGCGCGAAAAGCATGTATTTTTGCTTAAAACAACTAAACAACCTGTTTTAGACCGAAACGAGTAAAATCTGAACACATCGGATTTACAAGTGTGTGTGTGATACGAGTCAAAACTTTTTCTCCTGTAACTGCGCGAAAAGCATGTATTCTTGCTTAAAACAACGAAACAACCTGTTTTAGACCAAAACGAGTTAAATCTGAACACATCGGTTTTACAAGTGTTTGTGTGATACGAGTCAAAACTTTTTCTCCTGTAACTGCGCGAAAAGCATGTATTCTTGCTTAAAACAACGAAACAACCTGTTTTAGACCGAAACGAGTGTCTGTGTGATACGAGTCAAAACTTTTTCTCTTATAACTGCGCGAAAAGCATGTATTCGTGCTTAATACAACGAAACAAGCTGTTTTAGACAGAAACGAGCTAAATCTGAAGACATCGGTTTTACAAGTGTCTGTGTGATACGTCAAAACTTTTTCTCCTGTAACTGCGCGAAAAGCATGTATTCTTGCTTAAAACAACGAAAAACTTGTTTTAGACCGAAACGAGTTGAATCTGAACACATCGGTTTTACAAGTGTCTGTGTGATACGAGTCAAACCTTTTTCTCTTATAAAGGCGCGAAAAGCATGTATTCGTGCTTAATACAACGAAACAAGCTGTTTTAGACCGAAACGAGATAAATCTGAACACATCGGTTTTACAAGTGTCTGTGTGATACGTCGAAACTTTTTCTCTTATAACTGCGCGGAAAGCATGTATTCGAGCTTAATACAACGAGACAAGCTGTTTTAGACCGAAACGAGTTAAATCTGAACACATCGGTTTTACAAGTGTCTGTGTGATACGAGTCAAAACTTTTTCTCTTATAACTGCGCGAAAAGCACGTATTTGTGCTTAATACAACGAAACAAGCTGTTTTAGACAGAAACGAGCTAAATCTGAAGACATCGGTTTTACAAGTGTCTGTGTGATACGACTCAAAATTTTTTTCTCCTATAACTGCGCGAAAAGCATGTATTCTTGCTTAACACAACAAAACAAGCTGTTTTAGAAAGAAGAGAGCTAGATCTGAACACATCGGTTTTACAAGTGTCTGTGTGATACGTCAAAACTTTTTCTCTTATAACTGCGCGAAAAGCACGTATTTGTGCTTAATACAACGAAACAAGCTGTTTTAGACAGAAACGAGCTAAATCTGAAGACATCGGTTTTACAAGTGTCTGTGTGATACGACTCAAAATTTTTTTCTCCTGTAACTGCGCGAAAAGCATGTATTCTTGCTTAACACAACGAAACAAGCTGTTTTAGACCGAAACGAGTTAAATCTGAACACATCGGTATTACAAGTGTCTGTGTGATACGAGTCAAAACGTTTTCTTCTGTAACTGCGCGAAAAGCATGTATTCTTGCTTAAAACAACGAAACAACCTGTTTTAGACCGAAACGAGTTAAATCTGAACACATCGGTTTTACAAGTGTCTGTGTGATACGAGTCAAAACTTTTTCTCTTATAACTGCGCGAAAAGCATGTATTCGTGCTTAATACAACGAAACAAGCTGTTTTAGACCGAAACGAGCTAAATCTGAAGACATCGGTTTTACAAGTGTCCATGTGCTACCCGTCAAAACTTTTTCTCCTGTAACTGCGCGAAAAGCATGTATTCTTGCTTATAACAACGAAACAAGCTGTTTTAGACCGAAACGAGTTAAATCTGAACACATCGGATTTACAAGTGTCTGTGTGATACGTCAAAACGTTTTCTCCTGTAACTGCGCGAAAAGCATGTATTCTTGCTTAACACAATGAAACCAGCTGTTTTAGACCGAAACGAGCTAAATCTGAAGACATCGGTTTTACAAGTGTCCATGTGATACGCGTCAAAACTTTTTCTCCTGTACCTGCGCGAAAAGCATGTATTCTTGCTTAAAACAACGAAACAAGCTGTTTTAGACCGAAACGAGTTAAATCTGAACACATCGGATTTACAAGTGTCTGTGTGATACGAGTCAAAACTTTTTCTCCTGTAACGGCGCGAAAAGCATGTATTTTTGCTTAAAACAACTAAACAACCTGTTTTAGACCGAAACGAGTAAAATCTGAACACATCGGATTTACAAGTGTGTGTGTGATACGAGTCAAAACTTTTTCTCCTGTAACTGCGCGAAAAGCATGTATTCTTGCTTAAAACAACGAAACAACCTGTTTTAGACCAAAACGAGTTAAATCTGAACACATCGGTTTTACAAGTGTTTGTGTGATACGAGTCAAAACTTTTTCTCCTGTAACTGCGCGAAAAGCATGTATTCTTGCTTAAAACAACGAAACAACCTGTTTTAGACCGAAACGAGTGTCTGTGTGATACGAGTCAAAACTTTTTCTCTTATAACTGCGCGAAAAGCATGTATTCGTGCTTAATACAACGAAACAAGCTGTTTTAGACAGAAACGAGCTAAATCTGAAGACATCGGTTTTACAAGTGTCTGTGTGATACGTCAAAACTTTTTCTCCTGTAACTGCGCGAAAAGCATGTATTCTTGCTTAAAACAACGAAAAACTTGTTTTAGACCGAAACGAGTTGAATCTGAACACATCGGTTTTACAAGTGTCTGTGTGATACGAGTCAAACCTTTTTCTCTTATAAAGGCGCGAAAAGCATGTATTCGTGCTTAATACAACGAAACAAGCTGTTTTAGACCGAAACGAGATAAATCTGAACACATCGGTTTTACAAGTGTCTGTGTGATACGTCGAAACTTTTTCTCTTATAACTGCGCGGAAAGCATGTATTCGAGCTTAATACAACGAGACAAGCTGTTTTAGACCGAAACGAGTTAAATCTGAACACATCGGTTTTACAAGTGTCTGTGTGATACGAGTCAAAACTTTTTCTCTTATAACTGCGCGAAAAGCACGTATTTGTGCTTAATACAACGAAACAAGCTGTTTTAGACAGAAACGAGCTAAATCTGAAGACATCGGTTTTACAAGTGTCTGTGTGATACGACTCAAAATTTTTTTCTCCTATAACTGCGCGAAAAGCATGTATTCTTGCTTAACACAACAAAACAAGCTGTTTTAGAAAGAAGAGAGCTAGATCTGAACACATCGGTTTTACAAGTGTCTGTGTGATACGTCAAAACTTTTTCTCTTATAACTGCGCGAAAAGCACGTATTTGTGCTTAATACAACGAAACAAGCTGTTTTAGACAGAAACGAGCTAAATCTGAAGACATCGGTTTTACAAGTGTCTGTGTGATACGACTCAAAATTTTTTTCTCCTGTAACTGCGCGAAAAGCATGTATTCTTGCTTAACACAACGAAACAAGCTGTTTTAGACCGAAACGAGTTAAATCTGAACACATCGGTATTACAAGTGTCTGTGTGATACGAGTCAAAACGTTTTCTTCTGTAACTGCGCGAAAAGCATGTATTCTTGCTTAAAACAACGAAACAACCTGTTTTAGACCGAAACGAGTTAAATCTGAACACATCGGTTTTACAAGTGTCTGTGTGATACGAGTCAAAACTTTTTCTCTTATAACTGCGCGAAAAGCATGTATTCGTGCTTAATACAACGAAACAAGCTGTTTTAGACCGAAACGAGCTAAATCTGAAGACATCGGTTTTACAAGTGTCCATGTGCTACCCGTCAAAACTTTTTCTCCTGTAACTGCGCGAAAAGCATGTATTCTTGCTTATAACAACGAAACAAGCTGTTTTAGACCGAAACGAGTTAAATCTGAACACATCGGATTTACAAGTGTCTGTGTGATACGTCAAAACGTTTTCTCCTGTAACTGCGCGAAAAGCATGTATTCTTGCTTAACACAATGAAACCAGCTGTTTTAGACCGAAACGAGCTAAATCTGAAGACATCGGTTTTACAAGTGTCCATGTGATACGTCGAAACTTTTTCTCTTATAACTGTGCGGAAAGCATGTATTCTTGCCTAATACAACGAGACAAGCTGTTTTAGACCGAAAACGAGTTAAATCTGAACACATCGGTTTTACAATTGTCTGTGTGATACGACTCAAACCTTTTTTCTCCTATAACTGCGCGAAAAGCATGTATTCTTGCTTAACACAACGAAACAAGCTGTTTTAGAACGAAGCGAGCTAGATCTGAAGACATCGGTTTTACAAGTGTCCGTGTGATACGCTTCAAAACGTTTTCTCCTGTAACTGCGCGAAAAGCATGTATTCTTGCTTAAAACAACGAAACAAGCTGTTTTAGACCGAAACGAGTTAAATCTGAACACATCGGTTTTACAAGTGTCTGTGTGATACGAGTCAAAACTTTTTCTCCTGTAACTGCGCGAAAAGCATGTATTCTTGCTTAAAACAACGAAACAACCTGTTTTAGACCAAAACGAGTAAAATCTGAACATATCGGTTTTACAAGTGTTGTGTGATACGAGTCAAAACTTTTTCTCCTGTAACTGCGCGAAAAGCATGTATTCTTGCTTAAAACAACTAAACAACCTGTTTTAGACCGAAACGAGTTAAATCAGAACACATCGGTTTTACAAGTGTCTGTGATACGTCAAAACTTTTTCTCCTGTAACTGCGCGAAAAGCATGTATTCTTGCTTAAAACAACGAAACAACCTGTTTTAGACCAAAACGAGTGTCTGTGTGATACGAGTCAAAACTTTTTTTCTTATAACTGCGCGAAAAGCATGTATTCGTGCTTATTACAACGAAACAAGCTGTTTTAGACAGAAACGAGCTAAATCTGAAGACATCGGTTTTACAAGTGTCTGTGTGATACGTCAAAACTTTTTCTCTTATAACTGCGCGAAAAGCATGTATTCGTGCTTAATACAACGAAACAAGCTGTTTTAGACCGAAACGAGTTAAATCTGAACACATCGGATTTACAAGTGTCTGTGTGATACGAGTCAAAACTTTTTCTCCTGTAACTGCGCGAAAAGCATGTATTCTTGCTTAACACAACGAAACAAGCTGTTTTAGACCGAAATGAGCTAAATCTGAAGACATCGGTTTTACAAGTGTCCATGTGATACCCGTCAAAACTTTTTCTCCTGTAACTGCGCGAAAAGCATGTATTCTTGCTTATAACAACGAAACAAGCTGTTTTAGACCGAAACGAGTTAAATCTGAACACATCGGATTTACAAGTGTCTGTGTGATACGTCAAAACGTTTTCTCCTGTAACTGCGCGAAAAGCATGTATTCTTGCTTAACACAACGAAACAAGCTGTTTTAGACCGAAACGAGTTAAATCTGAACACATCGGTATTACAAGTGTCTGTGTGATACGAGTCAAAACGTTTTTCTCCTATAACTGCGCGAAAAGCATGTATTCTTGCTTAACACAACGAAACAAGCTGTTTTAGACCGAAACGAGTAAAATCTGAAGACATCGGTTTTACAAGTGTCTGTGTGATACGTCAAAACTTTTTCTCCTGTAACTGCGCGAAAAGCATGTATTCTTGCTTAAAACAACGAAACAACCTGTTTTAGACCAAAACGAGGTAAATCTGAACACATCGGTTTTACAAGTGTTTGTGTGATACGAGTCAAAACTTTTTCTCCTGTAACTGCGCGAAAAGCATGTATTCTTGCCTAAAACAACGAAAAACTTGTTTTAGACCGAAACGAGTAAATCTGAAGACATCGGTTTTACAAGTGTCTGTGTGATACGACTCAAAATTTTTTTCTCCTGTAACTGCGCGAAAAGCATGTATTCTTGCTTAACACAACGAAACAAGCTGTTTTAGACCGAAACGAGTTAAATCTGAACACATCGGTATTACAAGTGTCTGTGTGATACGAGTCAAACCTTTTTCTCTTATAAAGGCGCGAAAAGCATGTATTCGTGCTTAACACAAAGAAACAAGCTGTTTTAGACCGAAACGAGATAAATCTGAACACATCGGTTTTACAAGTGTCTGTGTGATACGTCGAAACTTTTTCTCTTATAACTGCGCGGAAAGCATGTATTCGTGCTTAATACAACGAGACAAGCTGTTTTAGAACGAAGAGAGCTAGATCTGAACACATCGGTTTTACAAGTGTCTGTGTGATACGTCAAAACTTTTTCTCTTATAACTGCGCGAAAAGCACGTATTTGTGCTTAATACAACGAAACAAGCTGTTTTAGACAGAAAGGAGCTAAATCTGAAGACATCGGTTTTACAAGTGTCTGTGTGATACGACTCAAAATTTTTTTCTCCTGTAACTGCGCGAAAAGCATGTATTCTTGCTTAACACAACGAAACAAGCTGTTTTAGACCGAAACGAGTTAAATCTGAACACATCGGTATTACAAGTGTCTGTGTGATACGAGTCAAAACGTTTTCTCCTGTAACTGCGCGAAAAGCATGTATTCTTGCTTAAAACAACGAAACAACCTGTTTTAGACCGAAACGAGTTAAATCTGAACACATCGGTTTTACAAGTGTCTGTGTGATACGAGTCAAAACTTTTTCTCTTATAACTGCGCGAAAAGCATGTATTCTTGCTTAACACAACGAAACCAGCTGTTTTAGACCGAAACGAGCTAAATCTGAAGACATCGGTTTTACAAGTGTCCATGTGATACGTCGAAACTTTTTCTCTTATAACTGTGCGGAAAGCATGTATTCTTGCTTAATACAACGAGACAAGCTGTTTTAGACCGAAAACGAGTTAAATCTGAACACATCGGTTTTACAATTGTCTGTGTGATACGACTCAAACCTTTTTTCTCCTATAACTGCGCGAAAAGCATGTATTCTTGCTTAACACAACGAAACAAGCTGTTTTAGAACGAAGCGAGCTAGATCTGAAGACATCTGTTTTACAAGTGTCCGTGTGATACGCTTCAAAACTTTTTCTCCTGTAACTGCGCGAAAAGCATGTATTCTTGCTTAAAACAACGAAACAAGCTGTTTTAGATCGAAACGAGTTAAATCTGAACACATCGGTTTTACAAGTGTCTGTGTGATACGAGTCAAAACTTTTTCTCCTGTAACTGCGCGAAAAGCATGTATTCTTGCTTAAAACAACAAAACAACCTGTTTTAGACCAAAACGAGTAAAATCTGAACACATCGGTTTTACAAGTGTTTGTGTGATACGAGTCAAAACTTTTTCTCCTGTAACTGCGCGAAAAGCATGTATTCTTGCTTAAAACAACTAAACAACCTGTTTTAGACCGAAACGAGTTAAATCTGAACACATCGGTTTTACAAGTGTCTGTGATACGTCAAAACTTTTTCTCCTGTAACTGCGCGAAAAGCATGTATTCTTGCTTAAAACAACGAAACAACCTGTTTTAGACCGAAACGAGTGTCTGTGTGATACGAGTCAAAACTTTTTTTCTTATAACTGCGCGAAAAGCATGTATTCGTGCTTATTACAACGAAACAAGCTGTTTTAGACAGAAACGAGCTAAATCTGAAGACATCGGTTTTACAAGTGTCTGTGTGATACGTCAAAACTTTTTCTCTTATAACTGCGCGAAAAGCATGTATTCGTGCTTAATACAACGAAACAAGCTGTTTTAGACCGAAACGAGTTAATTCTGAACACATCGGATTTACAAGTGTCTGTGTGATACGAGTCAAAACTTTTTCTCCTGTAACTGCGCGAAAAGCATGTATTCTTGCTTATAACAACGAAACAAGCTGTTTTAGACCGAAACGAGTTAAATCTGAACACATCGGATTTACAAGTGTCTGTGTGATACGTCAAAACGTTTTCTCCTGTAACTGCGCGAAAAGCATGTATTCTTGCTTAACACAATGAAACCAGCTGTTTTAGACCGAAACGAGCTAAATCTAAAGACATCGGTTTTACAAGTGTCCATGTGATACGTCGAAACTTTTTCTCTTATAACTGTGCGGAAAGCATGTATTCTTGCTTAATACAACGAGACAAGCTGTTTTAGACCGAAAACGAGTTAAATCTGAACACATCGGTTTTACAATTGTCTGTGTGATACGACTCAAACCTTTTTTCTCCTATAACTGCGCGAAAAGCATGTATTCTTGCTTAACACAACGAAACAAGCTGTTTTAGAACGAAGCGAGCTAGATCTGAAGACATCGGTTTTACAAGTGTCCGTGTGATACGCTTCAAAACGTTTTCTCCTGTAACTGCGCGAAAAGCATGTATTCTTGCTTAAAACAACGAAACAAGCTGTTTTAGACCGAAACGAGTTAAATCTGAACACATCGGTTTTACAAGTGTCTGTGTGATACGAGTCAAAACTTTTTCTCCTGTAACTGCGCGAAAAGCATGTATTCTTGCTTAAAACAACGAAACAACCTGTTTTAGACCAAAACGAGTAAAATCTGAACACATCGGTTTTACAAGTGTTGTGTGATACGAGTCAAAACTTTTTCTCCTGTAACTGCGCGAAAAGCATGTATTCTTGCTTAAAACAACTAAACAACCTGTTTTAGACCGAAACGAGTTAAATCAGAACACATCGGTTTTACAAGTGTCTGTGATACGTCAAAACTTTTTCTCCTTTAACTGCGCGAAAAGCATGTATTCTTGCTTAAAACAACGAAACAACCTGTTTTAGACCAAAACGAGTGTCTGTGTGATACGAGTCAAAACTTTTTTTCTTATAACTGCGCGAAAAGCATGTATTCGTGCTTAATACAACGAAACAAGCTGTTTTAGACCGAAACGAGTTAAATCTGAACACATCGGATTTACAAGTGTCTGTGTGATACGAGTCAAAACTTTTTCTCCTGTAACTGCGCGAAAAGCATGTATTCTTGCTTAACACAACGAAACAAGCTGTTTTAGACCGAAACGAGCTAAATCTGAAGACATCGGTTTTACAAGTGTCCATGTGATACCCGTCAAAACTTTTTCTCCTGTAACTGCGCGAAAAGCATGTATTCTTGCTTATAACAACGAAACAAGCTGTTTTAGACCGAAACGAGTTAAATCTGAACACATCGGATTTACAAGTGTCTGTGTGATACGTCAAAACGTTTTCTCCTGTAACTGCGCGAAAAGCATGTATTCTTGCTTAACACAACGAAACAAGCTGTTTTAGACCGAAACGAGTTAAATCTGAACACATCGGTATTACAAGTGTCTGTGTGATACGAGTCAAAACGTTTTTCTCCTATAACTGCGCGAAAAGCATGTATTCTTGCTTAACACAACGAAACAAGCTGTTTTAGACCGAAACGAGTAAAATCTGAAGACATCGGTTTTACAAGTGTCTGTGTGATACGTCAAAACTTTTTCTCCTGTAACTGCGCGAAAAGCATGTATTCTTGCTTAAAACAACGAAACAACCTGTTTTAGACCAAAACGAGGTAAATCTGAACACATCGGTTTTACAAGTGTTTGTGTGATACGAGTCAAAACTTTTTCTCCTGTAACTGCGCGAAAAGCATGTATTCTTGCTTAAAACAACGAAACAACCTGTTTTAGACCGAAACGAGTGTCTGTGTGATACGAGTCAAAACTTTTTCTCTTATAACTGCGCGAAAAGCATGTATTCGTGCTTAATACAACTAAACAAGCTGTTTTAGACAGAAACGAGCTAAATCTGAAGACATCGGTTTTACAAGTGTCTGTGTGATACGTCAAAACTTTTTCTCCTGTAACTGCGCGAAAAGCATGTATTCTTGCCTAAAACAACGAAAAACTTGTTTTAGACCGAAACGAGTAAATCTGAACACATCGGTTTTACAAGTGTCTGTGTGATACGAGTCAAACCTTTTTCTCTTATAAAGGCGCGAAAAGCATGTATTCGTGCTTAATACAACGAAACAAGCTGTTTTAGACCGAAACGAGATAAATCTGAACACATCGGTTTTACAAGTGTCTGTGTGATACGTCGAAACTTTTTCTCTTATAACTGCGCGGAAAGCATGTATTCGTGCTTAATACAACGAGACAAGCTGTTTTAGACCGAAACGAGCTAAATCTGAAGACATCGGTTTTACAAGTGTCCATGTGATACCCGTCAAAACTTTTTCTCCTGTAACTGCGCGAAAAGCATGTATTCTTGCTTATAACAACGAAACAAGCTGTTTTAGACCGAAACGAGTTAAATCTGAACACATCGGATTTACAAGTGTCTGTGTGATACGTCAAAACGTTTTCTCCTGTAACTGCGCGAAAAGCATGTATTCTTGCTTAACACAACGAAACAAGCTGTTTTAGACCGAAACGAGTTAAATCTGAACACATCGGTATTACAAGTGTCTGTGTGATACGAGTCAAAACGTTTTTCTCCTATAACTGCGCGAAAAGCATGTATTCTTGCTTAACACAACGAAACAAGCTGTTTTAGACCGAAACGAGTAAAATCTGAAGACATCGGTTTTACAAGTGTCTGTGTGATACGTCAAAACTTTTTCTCCTGTAACTGCGCGAAAAGCATGTATTCTTGCTTAAAACAACGAAACAACCTGTTTTAGACCAAAACGAGGTAAATCTGAACACATCGGTTTTACAAGTGTTTGTGTGATACGAGTCAAAACTTTTTCTCCTGTAACTGCGCGAAAAGCATGTATTCTTGCTTAAAACAACGAAACAACCTGTTTTAGACCGAAACGAGTGTCTGTGTGATACGAGTCAAAACTTTTTCTCTTATAACTGCGCGAAAAGCATGTATTCGTGCTTAATACAACTAAACAAGCTGTTTTAGACAGAAACGAGCTAAATCTGAAGACATCGGTTTTACAAGTGTCTGTGTGATACGTCAAAACTTTTTCTCCTGTAACTGCGCGAAAAGCATGTATTCTTGCCTAAAACAACGAAAAACTTGTTTTAGACCGAAACGAGTAAATCTGAACACATCGGTTTTACAAGTGTCTGTGTGATACGAGTCAAACCTTTTTCTCTTATAAAGGCGCGAAAAGCATGTATTCGTGCTTAATACAACGAAACAAGCTGTTTTAGACCGAAACGAGATAAATCTGAACACATCGGTTTTACAAGTGTCTGTGTGATACGTCGAAACTTTTTCTCTTATAACTGCGCGGAAAGCATGTATTCGTGCTTAATACAACGAGACAAGCTGTTTTAGACCGAAACGAGCTAAATCTGAAGACATCGGTTTTACAAGTGTCCATGTGATACCCGTCAAAACTTTTTCTCCTGTAACTGCGCGAAAAGCATGTATTCTTGCTTATAACAACGAAACAAGCTGTTTTAGACCGAAACGAGTTAAATCTGAACACATCGGATTTACAAGTGTCTGTGTGATACGTCAAAACGTTTTCTCCTGTAACTGCGCGAAAAGCATGTATTCTTGCTTAACACAACGAAACAAGCTGTTTTAGACCGAAACGAGTTAAATCTGAACACATCGGTATTACAAGTGTCTGTGTGATACGAGTCAAAACGTTTTTCTCCTATAACTGCGCGAAAAGCATGTATTCTTGCTTAACACAACGAAACAAGCTGTTTTAGACCGAAACGAGTAAAATCTGAAGACATCGGTTTTACAAGTGTCTGTGTGATACGTCAAAACTTTTTCTCCTGTAACTGCGCGAAAAGCATGTATTCTTGCTTAAAACAACGAAACAACCTGTTTTAGACCAAAACGAGGTAAATCTGAACACATCGGTTTTACAAGTGTTTGTGTGATACGAGTCAAAACTTTTTCTCCTGTAACTGCGCGAAAAGCATGTATTCTTGCTTAAAACAACGAAACAACCTGTTTTAGACCGAAACGAGTGTCTGTGTGATACGAGTCAAAACTTTTTCTCTTATAACTGCGCGAAAAGCATGTATTCGTGCTTAATACAACTAAACAAGCTGTTTTAGACAGAAACGAGCTAAATCTGAAGACATCGGTTTTACAAGTGTCTGTGTGATACGTCAAAACTTTTTCTCCTGTAACTGCGCGAAAAGCATGTATTCTTGCCTAAAACAACGAAAAACTTGTTTTAGACCGAAACGAGTAAATCTGAACACATCGGTTTTACAAGTGTCTGTGTGATACGAGTCAAACCTTTTTCTCTTATAAAGGCGCGAAAAGCATGTATTCGTGCTTAATACAACGAAACAAGCTGTTTTAGACCGAAACGAGATAAATCTGAACACATCGGTTTTACAAGTGTCTGTGTGATACGTCGAAACTTTTTCTCTTATAACTGCGCGGAAAGCATGTATTCGTGCTTAATACAACGAGACAAGCTGTTTTAGAACGAAGCGAGCTAGATCTGAAGACATCTGTTTTACAAGTGTCCGTGTGATACGCTTCAAAACTTTTTCTCCTGTAACTGCGCGAAAAGCATGTATTCTTGCTTAAAACAACGAAACAAGCTGTTTTAGATCGAAACGAGTTAAATCTGAACACATCGGTTTTACAAGTGTCTGTGTGATACGAGTCAAAACTTTTTCTCCTGTAACTGCGCGAAAAGCATGTATTCTTGCTTAAAACAACGAAACAACCTGTTTTAGACCAAAACGAGTAAAATCTGAACACATCGGTTTTACAAGTGTTTGTGTGATACGAGTCAAAACTTTTTCTCCTGTAACTGCGCGAAAAGCATGTATTCTTGCTTAAAACAACTAAACAACCTGTTTTAGACCGAAACGAGTTAAATCTGAACACATCGGTTTTACAAGTGTCTGTGATACGTCAAAACTTTTTCTCCTGTAACTGCGCGAAAAGCATGTATTCTTGCTTAAAACAACGAAACAACCTGTTTTAGACCGAAACGAGTGTCTGTGTGATACGAGTCAAAACTTTTTTTCTTATAACTGCGCGAAAAGCATGTATTCGTGCTTATTACAACGAAACAAGCTGTTTTAGACAGAAACGAGCTAAATCTGAAGACATCGGTTTTACAAGTGTCTGTGTGATACGTCAAAACTTTTTCTCTTATAACTGCGCGAAAAGCATGTATTCGTGCTTAATACAACGAAACAAGCTGTTTTAGACCGAAACGAGTTAATTCTGAACACATCGGATTTACAAGTGTCTGTGTGATACGAGTCAAAACTTTTTCTCCTGTAACTGCGCGAAAAGCATGTATTCTTGCTTATAACAACGAAACAAGCTGTTTTAGACCGAAACGAGTTAAATCTGAACACATCGGATTTACAAGTGTCTGTGTGATACGTCAAAACGTTTTCTCCTGTAACTGCGCGAAAAGCATGTATTCTTGCTTAACACAATGAAACCAGCTGTTTTAGACCGAAACGAGCTAAATCTAAAGACATCGGTTTTACAAGTGTCCATGTGATACGTCGAAACTTTTTCTCTTATAACTGTGCGGAAAGCATGTATTCTTGCTTAATACAACGAGACAAGCTGTTTTAGACCGAAAACGAGTTAAATCTGAACACATCGGTTTTACAATTGTCTGTGTGATACGACTCAAACCTTTTTTCTCCTATAACTGCGCGAAAAGCATGTATTCTTGCTTAACACAACGAAACAAGCTGTTTTAGAACGAAGCGAGCTAGATCTGAAGACATCGGTTTTACAAGTGTCCGTGTGATACGCTTCAAAACGTTTTCTCCTGTAACTGCGCGAAAAGCATGTATTCTTGCTTAAAACAACGAAACAAGCTGTTTTAGACCGAAACGAGTTAAATCTGAACACATCGGTTTTACAAGTGTCTGTGTGATACGAGTCAAAACTTTTTCTCCTGTAACTGCGCGAAAAGCATGTATTCTTGCTTAAAACAACGAAACAACCTGTTTTAGACCAAAACGAGTAAAATCTGAACACATCGGTTTTACAAGTGTTGTGTGATACGAGTCAAAACTTTTTCTCCTGTAACTGCGCGAAAAGCATGTATTCTTGCTTAAAACAACTAAACAACCTGTTTTAGACCGAAACGAGTTAAATCAGAACACATCGGTTTTACAAGTGTCTGTGATACGTCAAAACTTTTTCTCCTTTAACTGCGCGAAAAGCATGTATTCTTGCTTAAAACAACGAAACAACCTGTTTTAGACCAAAACGAGTGTCTGTGTGATACGAGTCAAAACTTTTTTTCTTATAACTGCGCGAAAAGCATGTATTCGTGCTTAATACAACGAAACAAGCTGTTTTAGACCGAAACGAGTTAAATCTGAACACATCGGATTTACAAGTGTCTGTGTGATACGAGTCAAAACTTTTTCTCCTGTAACTGCGCGAAAAGCATGTATTCTTGCTTAACACAACGAAACAAGCTGTTTTAGACCGAAACGAGCTAAATCTGAAGACATCGGTTTTACAAGTGTCCATGTGATACCCGTCAAAACTTTTTCTCCTGTAACTGCGCGAAAAGCATGTATTCTTGCTTATAACAACGAAACAAGCTGTTTTAGACCGAAACGAGTTAAATCTGAACACATCGGATTTACAAGTGTCTGTGTGATACGTCAAAACGTTTTCTCCTGTAACTGCGCGAAAAGCATGTATTCTTGCTTAACACAACGAAACAAGCTGTTTTAGACCGAAACGAGTTAAATCTGAACACATCGGTATTACAAGTGTCTGTGTGATACGAGTCAAAACGTTTTTCTCCTATAACTGCGCGAAAAGCATGTATTCTTGCTTAACACAACGAAACAAGCTGTTTTAGACCGAAACGAGTAAAATCTGAAGACATCGGTTTTACAAGTGTCTGTGTGATACGTCAAAACTTTTTCTCCTGTAACTGCGCGAAAAGCATGTATTCTTGCTTAAAACAACGAAACAACCTGTTTTAGACCAAAACGAGGTAAATCTGAACACATCGGTTTTACAAGTGTTTGTGTGATACGAGTCAAAACTTTTTCTCCTGTAACTGCGCGAAAAGCATGTATTCTTGCTTAAAACAACGAAACAACCTGTTTTAGACCGAAACGAGTGTCTGTGTGATACGAGTCAAAACTTTTTCTCTTATAACTGCGCGAAAAGCATGTATTCGTGCTTAATACAACTAAACAAGCTGTTTTAGACAGAAACGAGCTAAATCTGAAGACATCGGTTTTACAAGTGTCTGTGTGATACGTCAAAACTTTTTCTCCTGTAACTGCGCGAAAAGCATGTATTCTTGCCTAAAACAACGAAAAACTTGTTTTAGACCGAAACGAGTAAATCTGAACACATCGGTTTTACAAGTGTCTGTGTGATACGAGTCAAACCTTTTTCTCTTATAAAGGCGCGAAAAGCATGTATTCGTGCTTAATACAACGAAACAAGCTGTTTTAGACCGAAACGAGATAAATCTGAACACATCGGTTTTACAAGTGTCTGTGTGATACGTCGAAACTTTTTCTCTTATAACTGCGCGGAAAGCATGTATTCGTGCTTAATACAACGAGACAAGCTGTTTTAGAACGAAGAGAGCTAGATCTGAACACATCGGTTTTACAAGTGTCTGTGTGATACGTCAAAACTTTTTCTCTTATAACTGCGCGAAAAGCACGTATTTGTGCTTAATACAACGAAACAAGCTGTTTTAGACAGAAACGAGCTAAATCTGAAGACATCGGTTTTACAAGTGTCTGTGTGATACGACTCAAAATTTTTTTCTCCTGTAACTGCGCGAAAAGCATGTATTCTTGCTTAACACAACGAAACAAGCTGTTTTAGACCGAAACGAGTTAAATCTGAACACATCGGTATTACAAGTGTCTGTGTGATACGAGTCAAAACGTTTTCTCCTGTAACTGCGCGAAAAGCATGTATTCTTGCTTAAAACAACGAAACAACCTGTTTTAGACCGATACGAGTTAAATCTGAACACATCGGTTTTACAAGTGTCTGTGTGATACGAGTCAAAACTTTTTCTCTTATAACTGCGCGAAAAGCATGTATTCTTGCTTAACACAACGAAACCAGCTGTTTTAGACCGAAACGAGCTAAATCTGAAGACATCGGTTTTACAAGTGTCCATGTGATACGTCGAAACTTTTTCTCTTATAACTGTGCGGAAAGCATGTATTCTTGCTTAATACAACGAGACAAGCTGTTTTAGACCGAAAACGAGTTAAATCTGAACACATCGGTTTTACAATTGTCTGTGTGATACGACTCAAACCTTTTTTCTCCTATAACTGCGCGAAAAGCATGTATTCTTGCTTAACAAAACGAAACAAGCTGTTTTAGAACGAAGCGAGCTAGATCTGAAGACATCGGTTTTACAAGTGTCCGTGTGATACGCTTCAAAACTTTTTCTCCTGTAACTGCGCGAAAAGCATGTATTCTTGCTTAAAACAACGAAACAAGCTGTTTTAGATCGAAACGAGTTAAATCTGAACACATCGGTTTTACAAGTGTCTGTGTGATACGAGTCAAAACTTTTTCTCCTGTAACTGCGCGAAAAGCATGTATTCTTGCTTAAAACAACGAAACAACCTGTTTTAGACCAAAACGAGTAAAATCTGAACACATCGGTTTTACAAGTGTTTGTGTGATACGAGTCAAAACTTTTTCTCCTGTAACTGCGCGAAAAGCATGTATTCTTGCTTAAAACAACTAAACAACCTGTTTTAGACCGAAACGAGTTAAATCTGAACACATCGGTTTTACAAGTGTCTGTGATACGTCAAAACTTTTTCTCCTGTAACTGCGCGAAAAGCATGTATTCTTGCTTAAAACAACGAAACAACCTGTTTTAGACCGAAACGAGTGTCTGTGTGATACGAGTCAAAACTTTTTTTCTTATAACTGCGCGAAAAGCATGTATTCGTGCTTATTACAACGAAACAAGCTGTTTTAGACAGAAACGAGCTAAATCTGAAGACATCGGTTTTACAAGTGTCTGTGTGATACGTCAAAACTTTTTCTCTTATAACTGCGCGAAAAGCATGTATTCGTGCTTAATACAACGAAACAAGCTGTTTTAGACCGAAACGAGTTAATTCTGAACACATCGGATTTACAAGTGTCTGTGTGATACGAGTGAAAACTTTTTCTCCTGTAACTGCGCGAAAAGCATGTATTCTTGCTTAACACAACGAAACAAGCTGTTTTAGACCGAAACGAGTTAAATCTGAACACATCAGTTTTACAAGTGTCTGTGTGATACGTCAAAACTTTTTCTCCTGTAACTGCGCGAAAAGCATGTATTCTTGCTTAACACAACGAAACAAGCTGTTTTAGACCGAAACGAGTTAAATCTGAACACATCGGTTTTACAAGTGTCTGTGTGATACGAGTCAATACTTTTTCTCCTGTAACTGCGCGGAAAGCATGTATTCTTGCTTAATACAACGAGACAAGCTGTTTTAGACCGAAACGAGTTAAATCTGAACACATCGGTTTTACAAGTGTCTGTGTGATACGACTCAAAACTTTTTTCTCCTATAACTGCGCGAAAAGCATGTATTCTTGCTTAACACAACGAAACAAGCTGTTTTAGACCGAAACGAGTAAAATCTGAAGACATCGGTTTTACAAGTGTCTGTGTGATACGTCAAAACTTTTTCTCCTGTAACTGCGCGAAAAGCATGTATTCTTGCTTAAAACAACGAAACAACCTGTTTTAGACCGAAACGAGTGTCTGTGTGATACGAGTCAAAACTTTTTCTCTTATAACTGCGCGAAAAGCATGTATTCGTGCTTAATACAACGAAACAAGCTGTTTTAGACAGAAACGAGCTAAATCTGAAGACATCGGTTTTACAAGTGTCTGTGTGATACGTCAAAACTTTTTCTCTTATAACTGCGCGAAAAGCATGTATTCGTGCTTAATACAACGAAACAAGCTGTTTTAGACCGAAACGAGTTAAATCTGAACACATCGGATTTACAAGTGTCTGTGTGATACGAGTCAAAACTTTTTCTCCTGTAACTGCGCGAAAAGCATGTATTCTTGCTTAACACAACGAAACAAGCTGTTTTAGACCGAAACGAGTTAAATCATAACACATCAGTTTTACAAGTGTCTGTGTAATCCGTCAAAACTTTTTCTCCTGTAACTGCGCGAAAAGCATGTATTCTTGCTTAACACAACGAAACAAGCTGTTTTAGACCGAAACGAGTTAAATCTGAACACATCGGTTTTACAAGTGTCTGTGTGATACGAGTCAATACTTTTTCTCCTGTAACTGCGGGAAAAGCATGTATTCTTGCTTAATACAACGAGACAAGCTGTTTTAGACCGAAACGAGTTAAATCTGAACACATCGGTTTTACAAGTGTCTGTGTGATACGACTCAAAACTTTTTTCTCCTAAAACTGCGCGAAAAGCATGTATTCTTGCTTAACACAACGAAACAAGCTGTTTTAGACCGAAACGAGTAAAATCTGAAGACATCGGTTTTACAAGTGTCTGTGTGATACGAGTCAAAACTTTTTCTCCTGTAACTGCGCGAAAAGCATGTATTCTTGCTTAAATCAACGAAACAAGCTGTTTTAGACCGAAACGAGTTAAATCTGAACACATCGGATTTACAAGTGTCTGTGTGATACGAGTCAAAAATTTTTCTCCTGTAACTGCGCGAAAAGCATGTATTCTTGCTTAAAACAACTAAACAACCTGTTTTAGACCGAAACGAGTTAAATCTGAACACATCAGTTTTACAAGTGTCTGTGTGATACGAGTCAAAACTTTTTCTCTTATAACGGCGCGAAAAGCATGTATTCGTGCTTAATACAACGAAACAAGCTGTTTTAGACCGAAACGAGCTAAATCTGAAGACACCGGTTTTACAAGTGGCCATGTGATACGCGTCAAAACTTTTTCTCCTGTAACTGCGCGAAAAGCATGTAGTCTTGCTTAAAACAACGAAACAAGCTGTTTTAGACCGAAACGAGTTAAATCTGAACACATCGGTTTTACAGGTGTCTGTGTGATACGACTCAAAACTTTTTTCTCCTATAACTGCGCGAAAAGCATGTATTCTTGCTTAACACAACGAAACAAGCTGTTCTAGACCGAAACGAGCTAAATCTGAACACATCGGTTTTACAAGTGTCCGTGTGATACGCTTCAAAACTTTTTCTCCTGTAACTGCGCGAAAAGCATATATTCTTGCTTAAAACAACGAAACAAGCTGTTTTAGACCGAAACGAGTTAAATCTGAACACATCGGTTTTACAAGTGTCTGTGTGATACGTCAAAACTTTTTCTCTTATAACTGCGCGGAAAGCATGTATTCGTGCTTAATACAACGAAACAAGCTGTTTTAGACCGAAACGAGTTAAATCTGAACACATCGGTTTTACAAGTGTCTGTGTGATACGTCAAAGCTTTTTCTCTTTTAACTGCGCGAAAAGCATGTATTCGTGCTTATTACAACGAAACAAGCTGTTTTAGACCGAAACGAGCTAAATCTGAAGACATCGGTTTTACAAGTGTCCATGTGATACGCGTCAAAACTTTTTCTCCTGTAACTGCGCGAAAAGCATGTATTCTTGCTTATAACAACGAAACAAGCTGTTTTAGACCGAAACGAGTAAAATCTGAACACATCGGATTTACAAGTGTCTGTGTGATACGAGTCAAAACGTTTTCTCCTGTAACTGCGCGAAAAGCATGTATTCTTGCTTAACACAACGAAACAAGCTGTTTTAGACCGAAACGAGTTAAATCTGAACACATCGATTTTACAAGTGTCTGTGTGATACGAGTCAAATCTTTTTCTCCTGTAACTGCGCGAAAAGCATGTGTTCTTGCTTAACACAACGAAACAAGCTGTTTTAGACCGAAACGAGTTAAATCTGAACACATCGGTTTTACAAGTGTCTGTGTGATACGAGTCAAAACTTTTTCTCCTGTAACTGCGCGAAAAGCATGTATTCTTGCTTAACACAACGAAACAAGCTGTTTTAGACCGAAAGGAGTTAAATCTGAACACATCGGTTTTACAAGTGTCTGTGTGATACGAGTCAATACTTTTTCTCCTGTAACTGCGCGAAAAGCATGTATTCTTGCTTAAAACAACGAAACAACCTGTTTTAGACCGAAACGATTTAAATCTGAAGACATCGGTTTTACAAGTGTCCATGTGATACGCGTCAAAACGTTTTCTCCTGTAACTGCGCGAAAAGCATGTATTCTTGCTTAAAACAACGAAACAAGCTGTTTTAGACCGAAACGAGTTAAATCTGAACACATCGGATTTACAAGTGTCTGTGTGATACGAGCCAAAACTTTTTCTCCTGTAACAGCGCGAAAAGCATGTATTCTTGCTTAAAACAACTAAACAACCTGTTTTAGACCGAAACGAGTAAAATCTGAACACATCGGATTTACAAGTGTCTGTGTGATACGTCAAAACTTTTTCTCTTTTAACTGCGCGAAAAGCATGTATTCGTGCTTATTACAACGAAACAAGCTGTTTTAGACCGAAACGAGCTAAATCTGAAGACATCGGTTTTACAAGTGTCCATGTGATACGCGTCAAAACTTTTTCTCCTGTAACTGCGCGAAGAGCATGTATTCTTGCTTAAAACAACGAAACAAGCTGTTTTAGACCGAAACGACTTAAATCTGAACACATCGGTTTTACAAGTGTCTGTGTGATACGAGTCAAAACTTTTTCTCCTGTAACTGCGCGAAAAGCATGTATTCTTGCTTAAAACAACGAAACAACCTGTTTTAGACCAAAACGAGGTAAATCTGAACACATCGGTTTTACAAGTGTCTGTGTGATACGAGTCAAAACTTTTTCTCTTATAACGGCGCGAAAAGCATGTATTCGTGCTTAATACAACGAAACAAGCTGTTTTAGACCGAAACGAGCTAAATCTGAAGACACCGGTTTTACAAGTGGCCATGTGATACGCGTCAAAACTTTTTCTCCTGTAACTGCGCGAAAAGCATGTAGTCTTGCTTAAAACAACGAAACAAGCTGTTTTAGACCGAAACGAGTTAAATCTGAACACATCGGTTTTACAGGTGTCTGTGTGATACGACTCAAAACTTTTTTCTCCTATAACTGCGCGAAAAGCATGTATTCTTGCTTAACACAACGAAACAAGCTGTTCTAGACCGAAACGAGCTAAATCTGAACACATCGGTTTTACAAGTGTCCGTGTGATACGCTTCAAAACTTTTTCTCCTGTAACTGCGCGAAAAGCATATATTCTTGCTTAAAACAACGAAACAAGCTGTTTTAGACCGAAACGAGTTAAATCTGAACACATCGGTTTTACAAGTGTCTGTGTGATACGTCAAAACTTTTTCTCTTATAACTGCGCGGAAAGCATGTATTCGTGCTTAATACAACGAAACAAGCTGTTTTAGACCGAAACGAGTTAAATCTGAACACATCGGTTTTACAAGTGTCTGTGTGATACGTCAAAGCTTTTTCTCTTTTAACTGCGCGAAAAGCATGTATTCGTGCTTATTACAACGAAACAAGCTGTTTTAGACCGAAACGAGCTAAATCTGAAGACATCGGTTTTACAAGTGTCCATGTGATACGCGTCAAAACTTTTTCTCCTGTAACTGCGCGAAAAGCATGTATTCTTGCTTATAACAACGAAACAAGCTGTTTTAGACCGAAACGAGTAAAATCTGAACACATCGGATTTACAAGTGTCTGTGTGATACGAGTCAAAACGTTTTCTCCTGTAACTGCGCGAAAAGCATGTATTCTTGCTTAACACAACGAAACAAGCTGTTTTAGACCGAAACGAGTTAAATCTGAACACATCGATTTTACAAGTGTCTGTGTGATACGAGTCAAATCTTTTTCTCCTGTAACTGCGCGAAAAGCATGTGTTCTTGCTTAACACAACGAAACAAGCTGTTTTAGACCGAAACGAGTTAAATCTGAACACATCGGTTTTACAAGTGTCTGTGTGATACGAGTCAAAACTTTTTCTCCTGTAACTGCGCGAAAAGCATGTATTCTTGCTTAACACAACGAAACAAGCTGTTTTAGACCGAAAGGAGTTAAATCTGAACACATCGGTTTTACAAGTGTCTGTGTGATACGAGTCAATACTTTTTCTCCTGTAACTGCGCGAAAAGCATGTATTCTTGCTTAAAACAACGAAACAACCTGTTTTAGACCGAAACGATTTAAATCTGAACACATCGGTTTTACAAGTATCTGTGTGATACGAGTCAAAACTTTTTCTCTTATAACAGCGCGAAAAGCATGTATTCGTGCTTAATACAACGAAACAAGCTGTTTTAGACCGAAACGAGTTAAATCTGAACACATCGGTTTTACAAGTGTCTGTGTGATACGTCGAAACTTTTTCTCTTATAACTGCGCGGAAAGCATGTATTCGTGCTTAATACAACGAGACAAGCTGTTTTAGACCGAAACTAGTTAAATCTGAACACATCGGTTTTACAATTGTCTGTGTGATATGACTCAAACCTTTTTTCTCCTATAACTGCGCGAAAAGCATGTATTCGTGCTTAATACAACAAAACAAGCTGTTTTAGACCGAAACGAGCTAAATCTGAAGACATCGGTTTTACAAGTGTCTGTGTGATACGTCAAAACTTTTTCTCTTATAAGTGCGCGGAAAGCATGTATTCGTGCTTAATACAACGAAACAAGCTGTTTTAGACCGAAACGAGTTAAACCTGAACACATCGGTTTTACAAGTGTCTGTGTGATACGTCAAAACTTTTTCTCTTATAACTGCGCGGAAAGCATGTATTCGTGCTTAATACAACGAAACAAGCTGTTTTAGACCGAAACGAGTTAAATCTGAACACATCGGTTTTACAAGTGTCTGTGTGATACGTCAAAACTTTTTCTCTTTTAACTGCGCGAAAAGCATGTATTCGTGCTTATTACAACGAAACAAGCTGTTTTAGACCGAAACGAGCTAAATCTGAAGACATCGGTTTTACAAGTGTCCATGTGATACGCGTCAAAACTTTTTCTCCTGTAACTGCGCGAAAAGCATGTATTCTTGCTTATAACAACGAAACAAGCTGTTTTAGACCGAAACGAGTAAAATCTGAACACATCGGATTTACAAGTGTCGGTGTGATACGAGTCAAAACGTTTTCTCCTGTAACTGCGCGAAAAGCATGTATTCTTGCTTAACACAACGAAACAAGCTGTTTTAGACCGAAACGAGTTAAATCTGAACACATCGATTTTACAAGTGTCTGTGTGATACGAGTCAAAACTTTTTCTCCTGTAACTGCGCGAAAAGCATGTGTTCTTGCTTAACACAACGAAACAAGCTGTTTTAGACCGAAACGAGTTAAATCTGAACGCATCGGTTTTACAAGTGTCTGTGTGATACGAGTCAAAACTTTTTCTCTTATAACAGCGCGAAAAGCATGTATTCGTGCTTAATACAACGAAACAAGCTGTTTTAGACCGAAACGAGTTAAATCTGAACACATCGGTTTTACAAGTGTCTGTGTGATACGTTGAAACTTTTTCTCTTATAACTGCGCGGAAAGCATGTATTCGTGCTTAATACAACGAGACAAGCTCTTTTAGACCGAAACGAGTTAAATCTGAACACATCGGTTTTACAATTGTCTGTGTGATACGACTCAAACCTTTTTTCTCCTATAACTGCGCGAAAAGCATGTATTCTTGCTTAAAACAACGAAACAAGCTGTTTTAGACCGAAACGAGTTAAATCTGAACACCGGTTTTACAAGTGTCTGTGTGATACGAGTCAAAACTTTTTCTCCTGTAACTGCGCGAAAAGCATGTATTCTTGCTTAAAACAACGAAACAACCTGTTTTAGACCAAAACGAGGTAAATCTGAACACATCGGTTTTACAAGTGTCTGTGTGATACGAGTCAAAACTTTTTCTCTTATAACTGCGCGAAAAGCATGTATTCGTGCTTAATACAACGAAACAAGCTGTTTTAGACCGAAACGAGCTAAATCTGAACACCGGTTTTACAAGTGTCTGTGTGATACGAGTCAAAACTTTTTCTCCTGTAACTGCGCGAAAAGCATGTATTCTTGCTTAAAACAACGAAACAACCTGTTTTAGACCAAAACGAGGTAAATCTGAACACATCGGTTTTACAAGTGTCTGTGTGATACGAGTCAAAACTTTTTCTCCTGTAACTGCGCGAAAAGCATGTATTCTTGCTTAACACAACGAAACAAGCTGTTTTAGACCGAAACGAGTTAAATCTGAACACATCGGTATCACAAGTGTCTGTGTGATACGAGTCAAAACTTTTTCTCCTGTAACTGCGCGAAAAGCATGTATTCTTGCTTGAAACAACGAAACAACCTGTTTTAGACCGAAACGAGTTAAATCTGAACACATCGGTTTTACAAGTGTCTGTGTGATACGAGTCAAAACTTTTTCTCCTGTAACTGCGCGAAAAGCATGTATTCTTGCTTAACACAACGAAACAAGCTGTTTTAGACCGAAACGAGTTAAATCTGAACACCGGTTTTACAAGTGTCTGTGTGATACGAGTCAAAACTTTTTCTCCTGTAACTGCGCGAAAAGCATGTATTCTTGCCTAAAACAACGAAACAACCTGTTTTAGACCAAAACGAGGTAAATCTGAACACATCGGTTTTACAAGTGTCTGTGTGATACGAGTCAAAACTTTTTCTCCTGTAACTGCGCGAAAAGCATGTATTCTTGCTTAAAACAACTAAACAACCTGTTTTAGACCGAAACGAGTTAAATCTGAACACATCAGTTTTACAAGTGTCTGTGTGATACGTCAAAACGTTTTCTCTTATAACGGCGCGAAAAGCATGTATTCTTGCTTAACACAACGAAACAAGCTGTTCTAGACCGAAACGAGCTAAATCTGAACACATCAGTTTTACAAGTGTCTGTGTGATACGTCAAAACGTTTTCTCTTATAACGGCGCGAAAAGCATGTATTCTTGCTTAACACAACGAAACAAGCTGTTCTAGACCGAAACGAGTTAAATCTGAACACATCGGTTTTACAAGTGTCCGTGTGATACGCTTCAAAACTTTTTCTCCTGTAACTGCGCGAAAAGCAAGTATTCTTGCTTAAAACAACGAAACAAGCTGTTTTAGACCGAAACGAGTTAAATCTGAACACATCGGTTTTACAAGTGTCTGTGTGATACGTCAAAACTTTTTCTCTTATAACTGCGCGGAAAGCATGTATTCGTGCTTAATACAACGGAACAAGTTGTTTTAGACCGAAACGAGCTAAATCTGAAGACATCGGTTTTACAAGTGTCCATGTGATACGCGTCAAAACTTTTTCTCCTGTAACTGCGCGAAAAGCATGTATTCTTGCTTATAACAACGAAACAAGCTGTTTTAGACCGAAACGAGTAAAATCTGAACACATCGGATTTACAAGTGTCTGTGTGATACGAGTCAAAACTTTTTCTCCTGTAACTGCGCGAAAAGCATGTATTCTTGCTTAAAACAACTAAACAACCTGTTTTAGACCGAAACGAGTTAAATCTGAACACATCAGTTTTACAAGTGTCTGTGTGATACGAGTCAAAACTTTTTCTCTTATAACGGCGCGAAAAGCATGTATTCGTGCTTAATACAACGAAACAAGCTGTTTTAGACCGAAACGAGCTAAATCTGAAGACACCGGTTTTACAAGTGGCCATGTGATACGCGTCAAAACTTTTTCTCCTGTAACTGCGCGAAAAGCATGTAGTCTTGCTTAAAACAACGAAACAAGCTGTTTTAGACCGAAACGAGTTAAATCTGAACACATCGGTTTTACAGGTGTCTGTGTGATACGACTCAAAACTTTTTTCTCCTATAACTGCGCGAAAAGCATGTATTCTTGCTTAACACAACGAAACAAGCTGTTCTAGACCGAAACGAGCTAAATCTGAACACATCGGTTTTACAAGTGTCCGTGTGATACGCTTCAAAACTTTTTCTCCTGTAACTGCGCGAAAAGCATATATTCTTGCTTAAAACAACGAAACAAGCTGTTTTAGACCGAAACGAGTTAAATCTGAACACATCGGTTTTACAAGTGTCTGTGTGATACGAGTCAATACTTTTTCTCCTGTAACTGCGGGAAAAGCATGTATTCTTGCTTAATACAACGAGACAAGCTGTTTTAGACCGAAACGAGTTAAATCTGAACACATCGGTTTTACAAGTGTCTGTGTGATACGACTCAAAACTTTTTTCTCCTAAAACTGCGCGAAAAGCATGTATTCTTGCTTAACACAACGAAACAAGCTGTTTTAGACCGAAACGAGTAAAATCTGAAGACATCGGTTTTACAAGTGTCTGTGTGATACGAGTCAAAACTTTTTCTCCTGTAACTGCGCGAAAAGCATGTATTCTTGCTTAAATCAACGAAACAAGCTGTTTTAGACCGAAACGAGTTAAATCTGAACACATCGGATTTACAAGTGTCTGTGTGATACGAGTCAAAAATTTTTCTCCTGTAACTGCGCGAAAAGCATGTATTCTTGCTTAAAACAACTAAACAACCTGTTTTAGACCGAAACGAGTTAAATCTGAACACATCAGTTTTACAAGTGTCTGTGTGATACGAGTCAAAACTTTTTCTCTTATAACGGCGCGAAAAGCATGTATTCGTGCTTAATACAACGAAACAAGCTGTTTTAGACCGAAACGAGCTAAATCTGAAGACACCGGTTTTACAAGTGGCCATGTGATACGCGTCAAAACTTTTTCTCCTGTAACTGCGCGAAAAGCATGTAGTCTTGCTTAAAACAACGAAACAAGCTGTTTTAGACCGAAACGAGTTAAATCTGAACACATCGGTTTTACAGGTGTCTGTGTGATACGACTCAAAACTTTTTTCTCCTATAACTGCGCGAAAAGCATGTATTCTTGCTTAACACAACGAAACAAGCTGTTCTAGACCGAAACGAGCTAAATCTGAACACATCGGTTTTACAAGTGTCCGTGTGATACGCTTCAAAACTTTTTCTCCTGTAACTGCGCGAAAAGCATATATTCTTGCTTAAAACAACGAAACAAGCTGTTTTAGACCGAAACGAGTTAAATCTGAACACATCGGTTTTACAAGTGTCTGTGTGATACGTCAAAACTTTTTCTCTTATAACTGCGCGGAAAGCATGTATTCGTGCTTAATACAACGAAACAAGCTGTTTTAGACCGAAACGAGTTAAATCTGAACACATCGGTTTTACAAGTGTCTGTGTGATACGTCAAAGCTTTTTCTCTTTTAACTGCGCGAAAAGCATGTATTCGTGCTTATTACAACGAAACAAGCTGTTTTAGACCGAAACGAGCTAAATCTGAAGACATCGGTTTTACAAGTGTCCATGTGATACGCGTCAAAACTTTTTCTCCTGTAACTGCGCGAAAAGCATGTATTCTTGCTTATAACAACGAAACAAGCTGTTTTAGACCGAAACGAGTAAAATCTGAACACATCGGATTTACAAGTGTCTGTGTGATACGAGTCAAAACGTTTTCTCCTGTAACTGCGCGAAAAGCATGTATTCTTGCTTAACACAACGAAACAAGCTGTTTTAGACCGAAACGAGTTAAATCTGAACACATCGATTTTACAAGTGTCTGTGTGATACGAGTCAAATCTTTTTCTCCTGTAACTGCGCGAAAAGCATGTGTTCTTGCTTAACACAACGAAACAAGCTGTTTTAGACCGAAACGAGTTAAATCTGAACACATCGGTTTTACAAGTGTCTGTGTGATACGAGTCAAAACTTTTTCTCCTGTAACTGCGCGAAAAGCATGTATTCTTGCTTAACACAACGAAACAAGCTGTTTTAGACCGAAAGGAGTTAAATCTGAACACATCGGTTTTACAAGTGTCTGTGTGATACGAGTCAATACTTTTTCTCCTGTAACTGCGCGAAAAGCATGTATTCTTGCTTAAAACAACGAAACAACCTGTTTTAGACCGAAACGATTTAAATCTGAAGACATCGGTTTTACAAGTGTCCATGTGATACGCGTCAAAACGTTTTCTCCTGTAACTGCGCGAAAAGCATGTATTCTTGCTTAAAACAACGAAACAAGCTGTTTTAGACCGAAACGAGTTAAATCTGAACACATCGGATTTACAAGTGTCTGTGTGATACGAGTCAAAACTTTTTCTCCTGTAACTGCGCGAAAAGCATGTATTCTTGCTTAACACAACGAAACAAGCTGTTTTAGACCGAAAGGGGTTAAATCTGAACACATCGGTTTTACAAGTGTCTGTGTGATACGTCAAAACTTTTTCTCCTGTAACAGCGCGAAAAGCATGTATTCTTGCTTAAAACAACTAAACAACCTGTTTTAGACCGAAACGAGTAAAATCTGAACACATCGGATTTACAAGTGTCTGTGTGATACGTCAAAACTTTTTCTCTTTTAACTGCGCGAAAAGCATGTATTCGTGCTTATTACAACGAAACAAGCTGTTTTAGACCGAAACGAGCTAAATCTGAAGACATCGGTTTTACAAGTGTCCATGTGATACGCGTCAAAACTTTTTCTCCTGTAACTGCGCGAAGAGCATGTATTCTTGCTTAAAACAACGAAACAAGCTGTTTTAGACCGAAACGACTTAAATCTGAACACATCGGTTTTACAAGTGTCTGTGTGATACGAGTCAAAACTTTTTCTCCTGTAACTGCGCGAAAAGCATGTATTCTTGCTTAAAACAACGAAACAACCTGTTTTAGACCAAAACGAGGTAAATCTGAACACATCGGTTTTACAAGTGTCTGTGTGATACGAGTCAAAACTTTTTCTCTTATAACGGCGCGAAAAGCATGTATTCGTGCTTAATACAACGAAACAAGCTGTTTTAGACCGAAACGAGCTAAATCTGAAGACACCGGTTTTACAAGTGGCCATGTGATACGCGTCAAAACTTTTTCTCCTGTAACTGCGCGAAAAGCATGTAGTCTTGCTTAAAACAACGAAACAAGCTGTTTTAGACCGAAACGAGTTAAATCTGAACACATCGGTTTTACAGGTGTCTGTGTGATACGACTCAAAACTTTTTTCTCCTATAACTGCGCGAAAAGCATGTATTCTTGCTTAACACAACGAAACAAGCTGTTCTAGACCGAAACGAGCTAAATCTGAACACATCGGTTTTACAAGTGTCCGTGTGATACGCTTCAAAACTTTTTCTCCTGTAACTGCGCGAAAAGCATATATTCTTGCTTAAAACAACGAAACAAGCTGTTTTAGACCGAAACGAGTTAAATCTGAACACATCGGTTTTACAAGTGTCTGTGTGATACGTCAAAACTTTTTCTCTTATAACTGCGCGGAAAGCATGTATTCGTGCTTAATACAACGAAACAAGCTGTTTTAGACCGAAACGAGTTAAATCTGAACACATCGGTTTTACAAGTGTCTGTGTGATACGTCAAAGCTTTTTCTCTTTTAACTGCGCGAAAAGCATGTATTCGTGCTTATTACAACGAAACAAGCTGTTTTAGACCGAAACGAGCTAAATCTGAAGACATCGGTTTTACAAGTGTCCATGTGATACGCGTCAAAACTTTTTCTCCTGTAACTGCGCGAAAAGCATGTATTCTTGCTTATAACAACGAAACAAGCTGTTTTAGACCGAAACGAGTAAAATCTGAACACATCGGATTTACAAGTGTCTGTGTGATACGAGTCAAAACGTTTTCTCCTGTAACTGCGCGAAAAGCATGTATTCTTGCTTAACACAACGAAACAAGCTGTTTTAGACCGAAACGAGTTAAATCTGAACACATCGATTTTACAAGTGTCTGTGTGATACGAGTCAAATCTTTTTCTCCTGTAACTGCGCGAAAAGCATGTGTTCTTGCTTAACACAACGAAACAAGCTGTTTTAGACCGAAACGAGTTAAATCTGAACACATCGGTTTTACAAGTGTCTGTGTGATACGAGTCAAAACTTTTTCTCCTGTAACTGCGCGAAAAGCATGTATTCTTGCTTAACACAACGAAACAAGCTGTTTTAGACCGAAAGGAGTTAAATCTGAACACATCGGTTTTACAAGTGTCTGTGTGATACGAGTCAATACTTTTTCTCCTGTAACTGCGCGAAAAGCATGTATTCTTGCTTAAAACAACGAAACAACCTGTTTTAGACCGAAACGATTTAAATCTGAACACATCGGTTTTACAAGTATCTGTGTGATACGAGTCAAAACTTTTTCTCTTATAACAGCGCGAAAAGCATGTATTCGTGCTTAATACAACGAAACAAGCTGTTTTAGACCGAAACGAGTTAAATCTGAACACATCGGTTTTACAAGTGTCTGTGTGATACGTCGAAACTTTTTCTCTTATAACTGCGCGGAAAGCATGTATTCGTGCTTAATACAACGAGACAAGCTGTTTTAGACCGAAACTAGTTAAATCTGAACACATCGGTTTTACAATTGTCTGTGTGATATGACTCAAACCTTTTTTCTCCTATAACTGCGCGAAAAGCATGTATTCGTGCTTAATACAACAAAACAAGCTGTTTTAGACCGAAACGAGCTAAATCTGAAGACATCGGTTTTACAAGTGTCTGTGTGATACGTCAAAACTTTTTCTCTTATAAGTGCGCGGAAAGCATGTATTCGTGCTTAATACAACGAAACAAGCTGTTTTAGACCGAAACGAGTTAAACCTGAACACATCGGTTTTACAAGTGTCTGTGTGATACGTCAAAACTTTTTCTCTTATAACTGCGCGGAAAGCATGTATTCGTGCTTAATACAACGAAACAAGCTGTTTTAGACCGAAACGAGTTAAATCTGAACACATCGGTTTTACAAGTGTCTGTGTGATACGTCAAAACTTTTTCTCTTTTAACTGCGCGAAAAGCATGTATTCGTGCTTATTACAACGAAACAAGCTGTTTTAGACCGAAACGAGCTAAATCTGAAGACATCGGTTTTACAAGTGTCCATGTGATACGCGTCAAAACTTTTTCTCCTGTAACTGCGCGAAAAGCATGTATTCTTGCTTATAACAACGAAACAAGCTGTTTTAGACCGAAACGAGTAAAATCTGAACACATCGGATTTACAAGTGTCGGTGTGATACGAGTCAAAACGTTTTCTCCTGTAACTGCGCGAAAAGCATGTATTCTTGCTTAACACAACGAAACAAGCTGTTTTAGACCGAAACGAGTTAAATCTGAACACATCGATTTTACAAGTGTCTGTGTGATACGAGTCAAAACTTTTTCTCCTGTAACTGCGCGAAAAGCATGTGTTCTTGCTTAACACAACGAAACAAGCTGTTTTAGACCGAAACGAGTTAAATCTGAACGCATCGGTTTTACAAGTGTCTGTGTGATACGAGTCAAAACTTTTTCTCTTATAACAGCGCGAAAAGCATGTATTCGTGCTTAATACAACGAAACAAGCTGTTTTAGACCGAAACGAGTTAAATCTGAACACATCGGTTTTACAAGTGTCTGTGTGATACGTTGAAACTTTTTCTCTTATAACTGCGCGGAAAGCATGTATTCGTGCTTAATACAACGAGACAAGCTCTTTT